>NW_014541822.1:22039-49082 GCF_000741045.1 Vigna radiata var. radiata
GTTTTACCCATAACTTTTTCTACAGAGCTCTAAATGAGATGAGGTTTTTTTTCCTGGAAAGTAGACTCAATTATCTTTCATGTGATATATAAAACGTAGCATTTGGACCTCTGGTGTGGTTGCAGTAATTTTTTTAAAATCGAGTCCAGAGAGTGAAAATGCTAAACCCAACATTGCAACAAACAATTATCTAGCACAATTAAAATTATTAATATGCATCACTAAATTAAAAAAAATAAAACCCAACTCAACAAACTTTCTAAAATTAAATTAAAGCAAAAGAAGTAAATAACACACTTTTCTTCTAGCAATTTATGTGACCTATATGCATCTACCAAATAAATTTAAAATTGCAATTAGCCTAAAATTGAACCTTAGCCGTGACCTTATATGCTCCAATTGAAATCAGCCTCTTCACAATGGAAGTAGTGTTTCCCATTCTCAACGCTAGACGTGGCAGCAACTGGAATCTATCCGAAATTTTGAAGCACTTGCTTGCAATTTAAAATAAATGCATTGTTTTAAAATAAAATCACCACTGCAGCATAACCCAAGGTGAAAACAGCCCCTTTTCCCTAGAAATTTAAATCAACATTGCTAAATAAATGTCCACG
The DNA here is from genome assembly GCF_000741045.1 of Vigna radiata var. radiata. Classification (NCBI taxonomy): domain Eukaryota; kingdom Viridiplantae; phylum Streptophyta; class Magnoliopsida; order Fabales; family Fabaceae; genus Vigna; species Vigna radiata. Next base: position 22,654 of record NW_014541822.1, read on the forward strand.
TGTTTCTTCAACTTTCAGAGAAATATGAAATGATTTTCTCCAAAATAGAATGCCACCGTCCCAACTCAAATAAAACCCATCAGCATGTGCGCTTCCAACATCTAAGGTGAATCAACGTCGAATGAAACAATAAAGAAAAGAAAAGACAATAAATTGCACCAGCGTTTTTTTATTCATCTCATCCTCATAAATAACGTTCAAAAGCTTCAAAAACTAAAGTGAGAGAGTGGCGGCTGCTGCAGCATTCACGTGATGAAGAAACAATGAAAATGCAAAGTGTGTTTTCTCTAAATAAACCCAGGCGTGACAACCCTCTTAAATGNAACANCTTTTCCTCATTCTCGGATATGGCATCACCTCTTGAATCTCAAAGGAATGTTGGTGCATCGTGTGCTTCCATCCAGATTCACCCAAAATCCAACACCATCAACATTTTGTTCAAAGAAAAATATGTTCTCCCAAAAAAAAAATGTTCCAACCCCAAACTCTGCCGAGAGAGAATGAGTGCCAAGTAAGTAACGGCTGAAGGGAATGTTTTTTTTCCTAGGATCAAGTGTCTCAAAATTTAGGGTGGGGTCCACCCAACCCTAGGGTGCCATGTGTCTATTTTTTACTATGGGACTCAACAACAAATACCAAAAATTGGCCCACAATGCCAAAGTTTGTCTAAAAATTCTAAACTACTAAATTAAAATACAACTAATTCTAAAACGCTAATGGAAGAGTCTTGATTTATTTTGTCTCCATCCTAATGCTCCAAAATATATCTCCAAAATTTCCCTACAAATAATAATGCAAATAATTAGCTCAGAAAATTCAAATTAATTAAAATTAGAATTTCCAGTCAAATTAAGCATATTTAGGAAAAACGGGAAAATATCGAAAAATTGAGCATAATTCCCTGATTAATTCTAGCACAATAAACTAAGTAAAGTCAAGAAAATATTGACTCATCAATGTGTCCCTTTGAAAGGTTTATGGGAGAATCCAAACGTTCAGTTAAAAATAAAGCTAGAGTAGAAGGCTCAATTTGTGCAGCTTACTTGCACAAAGAGACAACGTATTTTTGTTCACATTATTTCAAAAACTTCATGTTGCCCCCCACTAATGTCAGAAACGAAATGCAATGGCAAGCTGAACCACGTCAAGGTTCATTATCAGTTTTTCGACAATCAAGCCATCATGCGGGAAAAGAATTCACTTATTGGTTAATTGATGCTGAATTCAACTCTGCTCATGTCCATGTCTTAATCAAATGCAGTGAAGTTAAGTCGAACCTTGAGTATGTCGTCATCGAACTCTTACCTTTACAATGGTTAAATTGTTATACACTAATTCATTTGATTTGTACCAGCTCATTTCTTATGGTTGAGCAAGTCGCAGAAGGAAATGCTTCTGCTAGAATACACTCAGAGTTTCCCCAATGGTTTAAAAATCAAGTTTGTACTTTTTCATATGTTCTGAGCAAGGTTAATTTGACTCTTGTTTTAAAATTTTTTTGGTATCTTTGTAGGTTTTTAATCAGGCATTAACTCCCACGGTTCAAGAGTTAAGACATCTCTCTAATTNGCCAATGAGATGTGTGAAAGAATGGCATACTTACTTCATCAATGGTTACAAATTCCATACACATGAATGGTCTAAAGGAAAGAAAACAATAAATTATGGTGTGTACGTCAAGGGCCTTACAGAGGGTTATTATGATGATTTCTACGACATCATTCGTAAAATATATGAGCTAGAGTACAACAACACTACTTCTCCAAACAGAGTAGTACTTTTTTATTGTGAATTGTTTGATCCTTCTGGAGCTGATACTAGAGTGGATCCTAGGTTTAACATTGTCTAACTCAACTTGAGAAATAGATATGGACCGTTTGATCCTTTCATTCTACCAACTAATGTCAGATAGGTTTATTTTGTGTGATATCCATCATTCCGCAATATTGACAAGTGTGGATGGGCTGTAGCAATACAAACCAAGCGTAGAGGTTGCATTGACTTCAATGAGGTTGAGAAAGATGTTGCCTACCAACTTGATCAAATGTCACAACCACAAGAAATTATAAGAAGAAGAAGATGATGATGATGATGATGATGATGATGATGATGACAGGAGAAGGTTCAGACTGTCCTGATAAAGGAAAGGGGGTAGCAAGGCCTAAAAAGAGGCAACGACAGGCCCCAAAGTATGTACTTAAGGTGCCTACTACACTACCTACCCCTGTAGTACACCCACCTCCTTCCTTTACAGTACACCATCCTCCTACATCTGCAGTACATCTGCCTTTCTACCCCTACAGTACACCCGCCTCCTACTCCTGCAGTACACCCGCCTCCTTCCTCTACAGTACACCATCCTCCTACCTCTGTAGTACACCCTCCTCCTACCCCTGCAACAGACCCTCTTCCTCCCCCTGTGATTATTACCCCCAATCCTCCCCCTGGCCCTACTTCTATACCTTTCTCATCTTCTAGACCACCTTCTGAGACTACCACACCATCTGCTGATCTAGATTCAGCTGGTGATGATGATGGTGTTGATCCTCCCCTCCATGATCGACCATGGATTAAGCCATATGGCAAAGGGTAAGACTTTAATCCTTTTTTAACGATTTTTTTGTTTAAAGATTGTCTTATTTGAAATGACTTTTATTTCTTTGTATCCAGGTTTCTTCCATCCAGGGTTGCTTGCCAGGCCATCACACGATCGATTAAGCAACAGTATTTGAGTCCATGGCCTACTTGGGGAGCAATACCTAAAGATGACATAAAGCCATTCTGGGAGCGTTTTAAGGTAAACAACTTCAAAGTAATTGTCATTCGTATTATACTATGTTCATTAATCAATGTTTGTTTTGTTTATCAATGTACATATGAAGGTGTAGTGGAAACCTGAACATGAAACCAAATACATAGAAATTTCCACATGAAAGAATCTCATCGTCTCTCAGACATGTTTAGGGATGCCCGACTTGCAAGGGAGCACCCTTACTGGTTAGGCTAGATCATTTGGAACTCCTTGCTTGCTCATTGGAATTCAGCAGAGTTTCGTAAGAATTGTGCTACAGCACAGAGGAACAGAGCGTCTAAAAAGGGTGGCGCCCTATATATTGGTGGGTCGATCACGGTCCATGAGCATGCCATTCGTAGGTAAACTTTCTTTACTTTTGTGTTTCTTTCATATATAACTTATTTATTTTATATTTCATATACACTTCTAACTCTAAATTATGTTACAGGAACAAGCTCTGGGATGGGCGGTCCATGTTGATGAGGTCTTTGCACAGACCCATGTTCAGAAGGGCACTAATGAATTTGTTGATGAAAGATCTCGGAAGACTCATGTAAAAAAATAAGACTGCTACTATTAGTAATCTTTCATTATGTTATTGTATAATACCCTAACATTGCTTTTAATGTTTGAACAAGAATTTTCTACGAGAGTTTCATAAGTTAGATCTGAACATGGGTCAGCTCCTACACCGGATGATACGAGTAATGTAGAAGGCGACATTCGTAGGACACAGTGTTGGGTTGACATTGTTGATGGGAAGAAGAAGGGACGAGTGTATGGTGCATGACAACTTGTTGCAAACTATACAGCATCTAAAGGAGGTACTCTGAAGCACCAACCTTCTTCTTCCACCACTACTGCTGACGAGGCCGTTGTCCGTCTCACGCAGGCACTAGAGCGACGTGAGCAGGAGATCATTGATTTGAGAGCAGAGTTTACAAATTTTAAGGCCCTGATCATGACTGTGTTGCCTTAAACTGCACAAGATCAGCTCTAGCCTTCATCAGTCCAGCCCTCATCAGTCCATCCCACACCAGTCCTACCCACACTAGTCCAGCCCGCACAGTTCAGCCCACACCAGTCCAGCCATCTATGGAGGAGCAGGATGATGAAGATCAATCTAAAGACTATCTACAATTTTATTTTGATTTTGTTATTCATCATAGTTGTTAGAACATAGTGATTTTGCTACATTAGGATCACTAGTACATTTGGATGTTATTAGTACATTATGATTTGGTACATTATCTTTGCTTAGAAATGGATGATTTTGCTACATTATGATATTCTTAGAGCATAATGTACATTATGATTTTAAATCAATGAATGGATGATTTTGGGATGCACAATATGCAGGTCTGTTTGTGGTTTGAAAATTTTATGCAGGTCGTCGGTAAGTGTTGCTTACCGATGGTTTATGGCTTTTTCCGAGGGATTTTGGCCGCCAGTGATGCCTTTTATTACTTTTCAACGATGTATGTTTGCACTTTGAACGAACACTTGACGGATGTCTGTAGAGGAGCAAAAATCTATAATTGAAGAGCTTAAAAGGAAGGTCAATGTCGTAGAGGCAGAGTTGGTGGTAGAGAAGGCCAAAAGAAGAGCTAAAAGCACAACTAAAGATGATGGTGAACAAAGACCTGCACGTCCACAAGCATTCACTAACAGTAACAGTGCATTTGTTTCCCCTGGTGGAATGTCGAGCAACGAACCGGGTGGAATGTGCAAGACCGAACAAGGTGGAATGCCATACGCACCGGGTGGAATGTCCAACAACCAATCACATTTGAAGACGTATGTGAGGATTGGATCAAGAAGGCGTTATAAGAGTCAAGCACTTAGGACACCATACACCAGAAATGTAGTAGTTAGAAAGAAACATGATTGATTATTGTATAAGGTTTTGAATAGGACAAGAAGAAGACACTGTAATTAAACCTATTTCATTCAATATATAGAACATGCATGTTTGGTTCCATCTATTTATGTAATTGATAATTGTGATTTTATTCCATATGTTATTGAAGTGCTTTATAATTTGATTTGAAGTTATAATATTTGTGAGACAAGAATGAAGAAATGTTTGTGATTTGATGAATTTAACTGAATTGGTGAAGATGATGGTGCTAAATTGTGCATTGTAATCGTTTACGATGGGACTATAAACGATTATGCGAGTCTAACTTAGATTATGGACAACCTATTGAACTGACGGAGACACAAGTGAAAACATAGGGGACCACAGTTGTAGTTCTACTATGTCTACTGTAAAAATGTGCTTTGTAATCATTTACAAGGGGCTGTAAACGATTACGCGAGTCTGAACTAGATTTTGGACAACCTGTTGAACTGAAGGAGCCACCAGTGATAACGTAGGGGACCACAGTTGAATAGTAGTGTCTTTTGACCCAAGTCCGATCCTTTAAATTGTAATTTGATGTTCTTGAGTGAGGATTGGCTTGAACTTAATGTTTTGGGTCCCCCATGATGGAGGGGGTGACCACCCATGTTGAGATTATTCAGTCAAGTGAAATTCTGCTATGTCTGCTGTAAAAATGTGCCTTGTAATCGTTTACAAGTGGCGGTAAACGATTACGCGAGTCTGAACTAGATTTTGGACAACCTGTTCAACCGAAGAGCCACCAGCGATAATGTAAGGGACCACAGCTGAATAACAATGTTTTTTTTACTGTTATTAAGTTCCGTAAAATGTAATTGGTTGTTTATATGTGATTATCAAGTGTTTAACTGTCCATTAAATACACCATTATCTTACTACTTAACATTTTGTCAAATATAATACGCGAAACATTCAACACACATTCAACGAAATGGTGTCATCCCAATTCGATCTACATAGATATCTCTCAGTAAGCAATTCATTTGAACAATGGTTGATGAATCCAGAGAAATTAGAACCCGCCACTACAAAACATTACAAAAACATTGTTATTACTTACAAAAAAAAGCAACTATATATAATACCAAAACTTGAACTTACCTTTGGGTTTTCGGACGTCATTGCAACTGCACTATTTCATACAAAAAAATCAATGGTGGAGAAGACGATTAGGGTTCACAAAACATAAAAACAAAAAATGCTCCAACCTAAGTAGGGTTCCACATCTTTTACTTTACCAAGACAACCGAGAAGGGGGTCAATGGAGACAAATGCCAAAACGAAGCTAAAACACCAAAAGAGATGAGATTAAGCGACAAAAAATGCGAACTCAACAATGACGATTCGAGATGAGACATTTCCTATTCCAAACTTTGGGAGAGACGACAGAGAAGAGAGAAGACGGGAAAGTGGAGAAGAGTGACGACACGAAAGTGAAAATGAAACCGTCAAAATCAAATTTCATATATTGGGTTTTTCAAAATTACCCTCATCAATATTTTAAAATGTGCTTTTTCCTTCAACCAAAAGAGTCAACAAACACACGCCACGTGGCGAGTGTCAAATTTGTGTCAAAAAAAGGGTGTTAAACAAAGGTTTTCGTAAAAATAATATAAAATTGTAATGATTAATATTATATATAATTGTAAAATTTATTACAAGAAGAGAAAAAAATAAAAATTAATTCTTAATGAAGAAAATGTATTTTTATTATTATTTTATTTTATATTATTATAATTATTATTATTATTTAAAAAAAAATTACAATAAAAAAATTGATTGTTTACCATGAGGGGAGCAATACACAGGCGATATTCTGAAATTCATCTTTCAAGTTGAATTCAAGGGAAAATTTGTGCCCTTCACCTCCACAAATCCAATGAAAAGATATCCTTCAAAGGATAAGAAGCAGCCGTCGAGGATTTGACAAATCTTAAAGAAATGACTGACAATAAAGTGAAAAGGAAATCAAAGGACAGATATAGATAAGAGAGCCAGGTTAAAAAACATAAAAAACAAAAATATTAGAACAGAAGACAAATGAGTAAAGCAACAAATTGGACTTATTATATGATATTATATGAGGTGAAAAAATGAAGGGAGAAAATAAAACGAAAGGTATCTATTATAAAGTAATTAATAATGTGGTTAAAACAGAAGAATGTATAATAAATTCCGTTTTTATTTTATTTTTCTGTTTTTATATATGTTAAAAAGTGAAGGAATTAAGTGTAAAAGTTGTATTGAATATAATGTCTATGAATCTAATATGATTTGATAAGATATAAATAGGATATAAATAGGTTATCAGTTTTTATTTGAGATGATCGAAAAAGATGATTTAGAAGAAAGTAATATAATAGATTTGAGAGGATTTAAGAGTGATTTTTTTATATAAAATTTGTGAGAATTAATGTAAGATTTGATTGATGTGACAGTTTTAAAAAATTTGTTTAATTAGTAGAAATTGAACATTACCAAAATATCTCTAGATATTAAAATAATATAAAATGTTATTTATTAATGTTATATCTAATAATAAAATGTTTATAAAAAGATCAAAATTATAAATAATTATTATTATTGTTTATTATTATTATTGTCATTTATTATAATTACTACTATTATTATTAATATTATTACTTATTATTATTATTTCTATTATTATTATTATTATTATTATTATTATTATTATTATTATATATATATATATATATATATAAAAGAACGCTTGATGTTGCTGCATCAAGAACAACTTTCCATGTTTAAAGTTACATGAATAAAAATTAGGTTTAAACTCTCATTTGGTCCTCATATTTGTATGTTAATCTCAATTTGATTATCATATTTTTTTTGTCTCAATTAAGTCCTATAATTTGTAAAAATGAGACAATTAAGCCCTCACCGTTAACTAATGACTAACACTATCTGTTATTGATGACATGGTGGACTGAGAATTGGCTAACTTATAAGAATTTATATACGTGGAATATAAATATATAAAATAAAACTTTTGAGGTGGAATTAGGTTTTTTAATTTAAGGTTTTTTAATTGAATCAGAAAAGAGGAATTAGGGATTTAACCATTCCCAGCTTCATTCACTCCGGAAAAGAAATTGAGACCTAGAGTCTCTCATCCAACGAAATCCAATAGGGGAATTCGCCCTCTCCGCCTGCACGCTGTCGCCTCCGCCAAGTCGGCCACCACAAGCCGGGAGCCAGGATGTCACTGGCGACGCTGGTCGCCGTCAAAGTCATTATCGGCGACCGCTCCGATCTCTCCCTCCTTCTCTTCCTCGCGTGAGAGGGAAGCACCATGCTCCTTCATGTCACGTCTTCATCCCTACAGCAAAACCAATTGTCGTCGTTGCCGTCCACGCCGGAGGAAGCCGCATCGTGTACGGCGGTTATGCGTCCACCTCCGCCCTCTAAAACCCAGGATACCATTGCACCTGCCGTGACCAAACAGAGGTGTCACCGTCACTCTCCTCTCTGAACTCTCGCAACCCCAAAATCCTCCTCCTCTCGGTATCAATCCAATTCCAGATGTATGGAGACTAAAGATAGGTTTCTGATTTCTATTGTGTATACGTTTTTTGCCTAAGGATTCAACTCCTTTCGATGGTTGGGAATGAATAGAGCCATAACTAATTTGGGGGGTTTGGGTTTGTTCTACGGTTTAAGGGTGGCAGTGTATGTGCTTGAAGGGATAGGAATGATTTTGCCGCTGGAATCAGAGGCGAAAGATAAGGAGAAATTTGGTGGGGTTTTGGGTGCGACAATGTTTCTGATTTCTTTTTTGTTTGCAGTGTTTGCTGGTTTAGGTTACTTTGCTTTTGGTGAAGAAACTCAAGGGGTTATCACTACAAATCTTGGACCAGGCATGATAAGTGGTTTGGTGCAGTTGGGTCTTTGCATCAACCTGTTCTTTACTTTCCCATTGATGATGAATCCAGTGAACGAGTTGGTGGAGAGACAGTTGTGTGATGTGGTTGAGGTGGTTGTTGGTGTTGGGGATGAGTTTGGTGGACAGACGATTGTGTGATTCTAATTATTTTCCACGTGTAATTAACATATAATCCATTCAATTTAATCTATAATGCCACAACATTTTAAAAAAATACACTTCAACATCTTTTAACGCCGTAAGAGAAAATTTAACGGTGAGGGCTTAATTGCCTCATTTTTACTAATTATAGGACCCAATCGAGACAAAAAAAAATATGATGACAAAATTGAGATTGTCATACAAATATGAGGACCAAATGAGGGTTTAAACCTAAAAATTATGGATGAGGTACGAAGATGTGTTAAACGGAGGATAAATAAGACCTTATCCTGAAATCATCTCAAATCTGCACGGATGCAAGAAGATGAGAAAAAGTACATATCCCGTAAATTATCACTTTTCATCGCTCCTAAATCTACAAAAGCGAACATGAAAATCACTTTCTTTCCTCACTTGCAATTCCACATGAACATTACAATTTATTCATGTGAACACAGCCTTAGTGATAGAACATGTCAAAAATTAAAAAAAGAAAAAAAAAAGAGAATAATGTAAAAAATAGGATTTTCATGTAAAATAATGATAATTAATATATTATTTTTATCAATTCAAATGTTGTGATAATTTTGAAATAAAAGTCAACTCCTCCTTAGCTTCCTTTATTCTTTTCACAAAAACCACATTCTATTTCATACATAATATTCACGTAACCATAAAAACATTTCTTTTTCCCTATTCTTTTTCACTTGTTCCAAAACCCACAACACAAGAAACACCTTCATGTAAATTCCCTCCCCAATCTCTCCTTTTTTTTAACACTCTAGGGCTCACGTAGCATCTAAAGGTGTCAAAATGAGTAACCCAGCCTGATCCGACCCAGTCCACCACGGGTTGGTAACTTAGTGAGCCAACCCAACCCAGTCAGAATTGTTTATTAGCGAGTCAACACTTATGCAAAGAACGATACCATAGACTTGTTCAGAATCTACAAAGTCTGACATATCTCTCTACAGGGGGAAATGTAAACACCCTATGACATCGGTTCTGAGGATAACCGATGCCATAAATCCTGACTAGTGTGTACTGAGTTGAAAAGTATAAATTTGTTATTATGTGGCCCACCTTTAAGCTTCAGTTGTTTATTAATCGATTTCAAAAGAGATATATGACCTTAGATTTTTTCTAGACAAGACTTATAAGTTCACAAAAATTGAAAAAATGTTATTGTTTCCTTTTATGCTTTATTTTAGTCGAAACCAAAGCTGATTAAGCAATTAAAAGTCCATTTTTATACTAGTGACTTTTCTAGTGTCAATATTAACTTTATAGTTCATTTATTATTAGGACAGTTTTGGAATAAACGGTTGAAACATATTCTTATAATATTTGCACTTTTGGGAAAAAATCTATCATATACCTAAACGAGGAGATGCTTCTACTAGTTTGTATTGACTTAGATAATTAATATCTCCTAATTTATATTCCATGGATAAGAATATTAACCACACATCTAATCACATAATACATAAATAATCACATAATGTGGAAAAATAAAACTATTTCAAAAAAGATCATTCTTTTGCTTTTGGAGTAAATAATATTAGAGCCAAACTCAAATAAAGTAACTAGATGGATAAAGAGGCAATGGATTTGGTTGGACCAAGTCAAGTTGACTTGTGTTGGGTTAAAACTAGGGATGGCAGAAAAATTCGTACCCGTGAGTACTCGCGAGTAAAATTCGCTACGCGTATTTAGTACCCGTAGGTATAAGAGGTACTCGCGGGTAGCGGGTATTTTAATACCCGCTTGTTATAAGAGGTACCCACGGGTACCCACTACCTGTTTGAGAAATGAAATTAAAATTTTACCATGCTAAGTTTTCTTACTTTCACTCTATGTTTGTATTCTCTCTGCCTCTACCGTGAAGTTCCTCAAACCCTAACTTGCCCTCTGAAATCCTAAATGCTCATCTTTCTCTTCTCTAAAAGCTGAAATTCGAAAACAAAATTAACCCTTTTCCTATTGGGGTTCAGAGGAAAGAAAAACCAAACAAACCTTACAAGTGATGAGATTGCGTTCATTATCAGACCTTTGCAAAATCCTGCAAACTATTTCCTCGAGTTCAGTTCTAGCTTGTAAGGAACAATTGATTTTGCATTCTTATACATTGTTTCTTTCTCTGTTTTATTTTATTTTAGTTTGTTGATGTTGGTTCAGACTTTATTAAATTATTTTATGTGTTTGTGTTGTCTCTGTTTAGTGTTTATAGTTCTTGTTTATGTTTTCAAGAAATTGGATTTCTTCTGGTATTGAGTTGGTGGATAAACAAATTTCTTTCTTTATTTTCTATTGTAACCCGTTGGAATTTATCCTCAAGCTTTGGTTTCTAACTTGTTTTTGGTTAGTGGTGCGTGATTCATGTAGTTTGAATTGATTCCATCTACTGGGATTAAACTTTACTTTTGTTGTTCCATCAGAAAATAGTAGGAAAGGAACAAACTTAGCCTGTTGTTGCTGGTTATATTCTGATGTTCCTCTCTAGTGTTGTTTCTTGTCTTCTATGTAATTCTTTAGTGCTTTTGTTATGCAAATATCATTGATAAATGAATGTTCCAACTATCAAAGAGGAACTAGTTCCAGCTAAAGTAGCTATGACAACTCTTTATTTGGTGTGTTGGTCGAGACACATTGAGTATTAGTGCATTGTTTTGTCTACGTATGTTGTGTTTGCGAGGTGGGTTCAATTGCTTTGTTGATAGAATTGTGCTGCAATTACTTTGGTATGGTTATCTTGTGCATTTAATCTGAAGCAGCTGATGACTTGGGTCCAAGACCATCAATTAGTCAAGGACCATCACTAGAAGAATGACAAATAAGGCTTCACAATGACCTTGAAAGCAAGCCAACACCTCCTTTACACTTCAAAGAGCAACTTTAGGAGCATCCAGCAAAGCCCATCATGGATCAAACTATCATAAGATGAAGGGAAGAAAACTTTAAGCATCAAGCGGGTGGCGTTAAGCACCAACACACATGAAGCTTCTTCTAGTTGGCATCTGTTAAGACTCCGACAAGTGTACCAAATCGTATCAAGTAATATAAAATGGTAAGACCAAGTATCGTTTTCCCAAGAGACTCACGACACTAAACAATTGTGCTTTTGCTTAACCAATTAAGACTATAAGAACATTATTTTGGGGTTTTTGAATGCAAAGTCTGGAAAAATAAACATGAATGCAATTTGATCAATTGAGGTTAAACACAAAAGTGGACGGATGATGTTGATAATATGGGATGAATAAACGAATTCATCTTCTTCAGTAATGTTAATGCCACTTTCTAATTTACTTTCAACTCGATGTCTCGGTGAAGAAAGCCTACTCCTAATTACTAGTTCACAATGTCTTGTATCCCTAGCAACTAATCATGCGTTACATTCGCACAGAAGCTTAAAGGCAATCGGTCCTCCTATCCCAATGTCAAGGTAATATTGCTCCCGAGAGAATTCCCCAGATCGTGATTTGTAAGATATCTCTTGATAACAATCCTAGGGATAGAAAAGGAGGGTTGCGAATCCCCAAATCGTCCAACCCTAGGAGTACGAAATCTTCTGATATTTACAAATCATAACATCACAAGCATTTGAACAAAGAAGAATACCTCTAACAATTAATGAAAAAAAACCAAGAATCAATTCAAATACAAGAGAGTTTAGAGGTTACATCTTTCCCCAAAAACAAATAAGATAAGTTCTCCATTGTCATGGAAGAACTAGGTATATAATGGAATAAAAGAGATAAAACCCAAGAAAGAGATGAGGAGAGCTCCCGTATCCCCAAATCTGCCCCTAGAGGGGTGAAAAATGTGTTTCTGTGCTTAAGCCATCAAAAGATACCAACCCTAAGACGTCCAAGTCTTTAAATAGGGTAGAAAAATAACAGAAAACGGGTGCAGGCTCAAAACAGATCATAAAAATAGTAGAAAATTGGCACAAAACTCGCGTCACCGGCGCTCAACGCCAAAATGGCGCTCAACGGTCGGTGCGACACTCAAAAAACGCTCAATAGTGAAGCTCGGGTGCCAAACAGTGAAAACTGGCGGAAACTGATGCTCAATGGTGGCACTCAACGCTACTTTTATGCACTCTGGTTGACTGGTTGACTTTTCTGCACTCTTGTTGACTGGTTTACTTTTATGGTTGACTGGTTGAATTCTCTGCATTCTGGTTGACTTTTCTGCAGTGCAACTCCTTGATACTTCAACCCTTCTTTCAAATCATTCGAAAAACATACAAATTCAAGGGAATTTAGTAATAAAATCATCAAGTATAACCTCAACTATCTTATTCACACAACTAAACCAAAATCATGAGTCCAAGCAAGTTTCTAAGTCAAAAAGGATGCATTAAGTATCAAAATTAAGTATAAAAATAACGGTTTTTCAACCGTTATCAGCATCCCAAGCTTTAGCACACGTTTTTATAACCTCTTCCACGTGGCCTTTGATCCTCTTTATACGGCTGATCATCAGCCTTGCTTGTACATGCCATAGGAAAGCTTGGATTTACTATAAATTCCATGCTTCATCGCTTTGTAAGAGACCTTTGAATATATGAGAGACAACTCTATTGATGCATTTTCCAGCTCTTTTTTCTGCCCAAGATCTAGATAGTGTAGTTGTAAGAGATTTCCAAGTGTAGAAGGAATCCACCCCGCAAAATAAGAATGGGAGAGATCGAGATATCTTAAGTTGGTGATGGAGCTCAGAAACTCTGGGATGTAACTCATTGCAAAATAATTACGGCTGAGATTCAGATGTTGAATATATGGCAAGTTAATCAATGAAGTAACATTGATTGCTCCTCTTAAATATGGTGTATATGGGTAGTTTCCATGAAGATCAAGCAGATGTACATGACCAGTTTGGTGGTTGCATTGAATTCGTTTCCATTTGCAGCAATCTGTATTATTGAGATGGTTGGTCCAAGTGGAGAGCATGACAAAATCATATACGAGGCTTTGTTTAAAAGTGAGAAGTGCTTTCCTCTCTGTCTCTGTGCACTTCGGTTCACCAATTTCACTTGAGTTGTTGAATGTGAAATTAATTCCTGGGGTAAGCAATGAAAGCAAGAGAAAGATATAAAATGTTTTGAGAAAAGAAGCACTCATTATAGTTCTCTTAAACCAAATAATCTAATGAAAGATCAGAGTCAACAAGAGTAGTATATTGCCAGAGAGAAACTATGTTTCAGTTCTTTTCTCTTTCCACCGGTGATGTTTAGAAAGCTCCTCGGCTTCATTTATATTCAAACATTGTACAAACAAGCTGAGTCTTCCTAATCCAATAAAAGAGAGAAAGTCTCAAAACTTAATTTCATAAAACTAAAATAATAATAAAAAAAACATAGATATAGAAAAGGATAATAATACTTTCACCATATTTTTTGACAACATTTTAATATTATCTATGTGTTATTCAGTGATTGGTTCAAAATTACTTTTCAATCAATAATAATAATAATAATAATAATAATAATAATAATAATAATAAAAATAATAATAATAATAATAATAATAATAATAAACACCAACATGGATCAATCACATAATAACACGTATTAAAATGTTGTTAAAATAATGTTGTGAAAGAATCATTATCCTATAAAAAAAATAATTGCTATTGTAGCATGTAGTCTGTTTCTAAACTTTCTTTTGAATTACTTTAACGTAGTTTGTTTATATAAAATTATAATTAGATTATAACCGTTTCATACAATAAATATTTATTTTTAGGTAATAAAACCTTGCAATAAAATTTTTTTCTTTATCCATTTAGAACAAACTATAAAAAAAATCATATAAAATTATTTTAAATAGTTTACTTTTTTTAAATATTAAGATTAAATTTAGGAATAAAAGAATGATAATTAAAACAGAGCGAGATTTATTAAAGAGACCAAATCATGAGAAAGACAATAAAAGTATTAAAGAGGATCATTAAATAAATTTGTTATATATATATATATATTACAATTATTTATGTTAATAATTTACTTCATGAAAAATATTTTAAATAATTATTTATTGGTGGATAAAAGAATATATTTATTTAAAATAACTAAGAATTAAACTAAACAACGTTTATTTAATTTTAAGGGTATATATAAATTCATTCATCGAATTATATTATGCTTGATAGGATGCAACAAATATATAAAGCAAAAAGTAGAAAATCATATGTAATTATCAATGTTGATATGTGGACATGGATGTTTGTTGTTTTCTCAGATTTTCTAACTTACTATTCAAGGTGGAAAAACTATGGAGATCATGGAAACTACCATTACTGGACATGGCATGATGTGTATATTATTTCAAAGCACGAGTATTGACTTAGAGATGCTTGGATTAGTTTGTACTGACTTAGAGAGTTATCATTTACTAATTTTCTAATTCATTGCTAAGAAAATTAACCACACAACTAGTCACATAATTAGGTACAATACAACTATTTCAAAAAAATCTTAACATCTTGTACTAGTTCATCATAATACAAAAAGAACAAATGAAACTTTTAGTTATGGTTGTCCTAAAAAATAAAACTAGCCCAAAAACTTTTAGTTATGATTGTCCTAATTGAATTGCTTTGGGTCTCTTAGCAAATTAATTAACAATTAGCTTATAAGTTAAATTAACTAATTAAAAGTCAGCCTTTTAAGGAGGTGAGCTGATTCATTTTTTGAATACTTTTTCATTTATTTCCACTCGAGCTCTAAGAGAAAGGATGGCTGATCTTGAGAAGTTTGTGTCCCTACTAGTCTCTAAGATATACGAATATATATATATATATATATATATATATATATATATATATATATATATATATTAATACCAACTAAATAAATGAAAACTATTTAATAATTAATTATTATATTTGTATTATATGTAATAAAACCTACAAATGCATGTTGATCTCACAATATATATTTACTCAATTTACTCCATTCTTGATGGTTTTTCTTTGAGCCATCAAAATGGGTCATAACCCGTAAGTCAACCAGGCTCACCACAGATTCAGGCCTGGTTGGATTTAAAAAAAACTTGATTTTTTTTTATGCGGATCAGATTTCAACCCGATTCATTTAAACCTGGCTCGCCAACCAACCTACCTAATTTTATTTTTTTAATTTATTACTTTATTTATGAAACCCTAAAAAATAAAAAAAAAATTGTAATTAAATGGGCTAGTGAGCCAACCCGTTTATCCACCAACCCGTGGTGGGTCGAGCCGGGTTCAATTTTTTTTGACTCGCTAATAAATGAGGCGGGTTGGGTTAGCTCACTAAGTGACCAACCCATGGTGAGCCGGACCGGGTCGAATGGGATTACCCGTTTTGACAGCTCTAGTTTTTCTCACACTTAAAAATAAAAGATTAGATTTATAGATGGATATAAAGTATTTGGTAATTACAAAAATCTATCCAGTAAAACAAAATTATCAAATATTTAGTAAAAGCAATTCAAATTAATGAATAATATGATTAGTGATTGATATAGTGATGAAAAAGTGATCACTAAATTAGTAGTAAATTGGTTATTAAACTGATCGTTAATTTCGATTACTAAATTAGTTAATTATTTTAGTTACTAAATCGGTTGTTGATTTTGTTTAAATAATCTGTCATTAACTTTGGTCATTAAATCAATCATTGATTTGGGTCATTGATCAATGATTATAATTGTTGATTTCGTTCACTAATTGGGTTAGTCATTTTGGTCACTGTGCATTAGCGACCAAGGAAATGGTTACAGAAATAAGTTGGTTACTAAATCAGTCACTAATTTGATTACTGAGAAATTTTAATAGTCACTAATTTGATTACTGAGAAATTTTAATCACTTAGTTAATGAGATTTTGTTCACTCTTTCATTTTTTTTTTTTTGTAGTGAATAGATCGTAGCTGCCACTAAAACATATACGCTACACCACCTTGTATCAAACTTCATACATATGTATTTCTTTCATGTTTTTCTTGTAGTGAATATGTTGTACCTCCCATTAAAACATATACGCTACACCACCTTGTATCATACTTTATACATATGTATTTCATAAGTAAAATAACAAACTTGTTTCATTTATAACTTTTTCTGTAAACCTTTAAATAAATTGATTTACATGTTGAATTCTTCGTAATGCTAATGCTAGCAAGTAATTCCTTTTGTGAATGAATAATTTCTACACATCATAACTATTTTCTTTTTTAAGAATCCTAAACATCTCATATTCTTATTGTAGGAGAGTATTCTTTACTTTCAATAACATTCTACGTTTCTTTTCTTTTCTTTTGTACTAGGACATATGAAAACTTTGTCAAATAAATCAAGGATAGCTAAGGAGATGGTTTCATTGCCTTTCACATCATAGTGAGCAGGTTTGTTCTCATTTACATTCAAGAAACAATCTCCTTTAACACCTAATCACTTTAAACAATTTTCATTGAAATAAACCATTACTACAAAATTGAGAATAAACATCATTTTTTTAATTAAGCGCTTTCTATCAATAAACCAATAGATAACACTTGTTTAAATAAGCATTATCTATTAGAATACCAATACACAAGTTTAAAAAAGTACTAACTATATTTAATTTATATTATATTTTTAATTAATAATTTGAAATGGACCTAGACAATAATTATTTTAAAAAATGTTATCTATTGTAATATCACCAGAGCGCTTGTTCAAAAAGGTGTTATTAATGATTTATTCTTTATTTTAAAAGTTAAAAAAAATCATGTTTTGTATTTGCGAAAAATAATTTTCACTGTTACTTTGTCTGTCCGTTTGCTTATCGTGCAACGTTCTTCTTTACAACACCTTTGCATACATCCATTGTAGTCGCTCTGAACATTGCAACTCTCGTGTTATGTTGTTCTAGTCGTTCTCATCGTCATCCTTGGGTTGCAGTGGTGTCATCGACGATGTCGACAAGCTTGTGGTTTCGTGAAGGTTTGAAATGTTGGTGGTAGTTCCTCTAGTCTCGTAAGGGTTTTGTTCACAACCCTAGCATAATGACCATCATCGTTGTCATTCTTGTGAAATCCACATTTGTATGTCGCCAGAGTTTGCTTCTTCTTGTAAGCTCCACCAGTTCGCATGTCATCATCATCAATTGAGACCATCGTTGGCCGCTCTTTAATGCTCCGTTTGAGCTCGAACTCACCACCTACACGTCGGAATTGCTTCACATTGTCATTGTCCATAGCAGAGCTCGTTCCCTAGGCTCTTCTTGCTAGCATAGTCGAGGTTCAATCCCTTACTCTTCATATTGTTGAAAACCATCCATTTAAAACGATAATAAATTTGGATGACGACTCTCTAATTGATGATATACAAACAATTCGAGAAGATCACAATGAGGGAATATAAATATGAACAATCCATATGATTATGTATGAATTTTATGTTTGTGTAAATATTTATGGCTTTTGTTAAATAATATATGTTATTTTATAAGTCTTTTATCAATCTTTCATCTTATTTATTGTGACAGGTATATGGCTAAGCCACCTCAGTCGTCAGGGGATGAAGTCCCCACTTTTAGACGGACAAAAGGAGCGACGTGGTTACGACAACTTATACTTAGGTCTTACCTTGAGTACTAGTGTTAAAGGTCCGGCAAGTGTACCGAAGCATATCAAGTAGTAATAATAAACGGTAAGTCCGAGTATCGTTTCCCTAGAGACTCTTAGGCCTAAACATTTATGTGATTTCTTGATTATTTAAGAGTTGTATAATGAAAATTAGGTGTTTAACATGCAAAAACGAAAAATAAATATGCATGCAAAGGTTTGATCAATTGACAAAAAAGATAACACAGGTGAATAGTATGGATGAATTGTGTTGTTGGGGTTTATGATTTCATCCTAATCCACTCTCATATATTTACGAATTTTACCTTATTCTACTTCTTTATCAATGTTAAGACCACTTTCTAATTTACCCTAATCCCAATGTCTTGGTGAAGAGAGACTACTCCTAATTACTAGTTTACTATGTCTAGTCTCCTAGCAATTGATCATACATTACATAATTCGCACAGAAGCTTAAGACAATCGGTCCTCCTATCCCTATGTCTAGGTAATATTGCTCCCAAGAGAATTCCCTCATGTCTAGACCTACCCACATGTGTCCATATAGATAGAATCAAAGATTATGCTAATGAATAATGTCTTAAACAAAGCATACAAATATAATGGAAGAAAAACTCTAACAATTGATAAAAGAAAGCATATGAATAAAGCAATAATTCAATATATGAGAGTTTCAATAGGATTACATCGTTTCCCCAACAACAATGGAGGTTTAGTTCACCATAGACATGGTGAAACTAGATGAAATAAATGAAAAGAATGAAAGATAAAACCCTAGATTTGATAGATTGGAGCTTCCGCATCCAAATTTTGCCTCCAAGGAGTGAAAAAGTGTGTTTATGCGTCCCTTCTGCCAAAAGATAGCCCATCCAGGTTGCCCAGATCTATTTATAATTCATTAAAACGAAGCAAAAACTAGCTCAGGCCCAATAGTCCACCGCCCAGCGATGGGTAAAGAGTTCTATGAAGAGTCCACCGCTCAACGATGGCTTTACCACCTGACGGTGAGGTCGACACTCAAATTCACCCTTCAGCACTAGCGCTTGAACGTCTGGCAGAAAATCCCTCTACGTCTTGCAGAAAATCCCTCCACCCTTCTTTTCTTCACTTTTCCACCTTTTTTGAGTCCAACTCTTCTCTTCCTTAACTTCCTTCATTCAATTCCTGATAAATCCTGCCAAATCATGGGAAAATCAAGCATAAAACCAAGAAAACCAACTTTGACTCTCTTAATCTCTAACTTAAGCAAATTGCATGACTTTAAGCTAATTGTAAGTCACAAAGGAGGTGTTTAATGTCAAATTTAAGTATGAAAATAACAGTTTTTGAACCGTTATCAAGGTTGAAAGAAATCTTATCTGGCAAGATCTATTAGTAAGTTAATCAATATTGCTCCAAATTCTAGTTTATATATATTGATAAATTTGTATTGATATAAGGTTATTACTTTCTTTATTGTAGTTAACATTTGATATCCTAAATGTTGCCAACTTAAGGAGTAGGTGTTTATCTACAATTGGAGAAAGATTTTGGGGGTTTAAGACAAAATTGACATCCAGATATCTATTTGGACCAAAAAGTAATGAAACTTCACATTTCAAATATTCTACAATTGATGAAGAAACATGGCGTCAGTTTGTACAACTTAGGACATCCAAGACGTGGTAGGTAAGTATAGGTAAAATCATTCATAATTTTATATCATAATAATTGTTTCATTTTGTCATAGGAAACAAGGTCAAAAGCACAGGGTATAAGTGCTCAAAAGAAAAATTCACACCTACTATCTCGTGGTGGATATAAAAAGCTTGAGGAGAAAAAAAATGAAGCAAAAGTTAGATAGTAGACTTCCTTATTCTGAGGGTGGTGACCCTCCTCCTCCTTCTTCACCACCATCTCGGCAAGAGAATTGGAAGCTAGCCCATTTAAGATCATTAGACTCCTACACTTCCAACACTACCATAAAGATATCTGAAAGAATTGTAAGATGTCATTTCTCATATTTTTACAACATTTTTGTTATATATATTACATAGATTATGAAGTTTTGTTATGTTACAGAAGGTCGTCAAGATATTCTTGCCACAACTATTGGACGACCTGAGCACCTAGGACGGGTGCGTGTTGGGACTGGCATAGGCATATGACAGTTCTTTGGGTCTTCCTCGCATCCCATCTTCATACGGATTAACTAAAGAGTATGAAAAAAGGTTGAAGGAGGACATAAGAAAAGAGATGATGCAGGAGATCACAATGAAGGTCCGGGCAGAGTTGTATAATGAAGTTGTTGAAATGGTTGCGTGCCAATTCTAGCAACGTTCTGAGGACTATGGCAATCGTCCTCCACCATCTCCTGTAGTGGAACATGTTGTGCAACCTACAGGTAAACTTAATAATCAATTTTGTTTATTAATTTACTTTTTGTATAAGCTAACATTTAATTTGACAAGGAGAAGCGGCAAAGGAAGTTGCTTAGCTGTAGGTGCCCTAGGGGATGACATGGACGACACTTGTCCATGTCAGTAATATATTCTCTCTCCTACCGGGACAATGCTAGTAGCTCGTGGCACAGTGATGAGTGGTTATTTCTTGAACTATATTTAGTTTATTACACTTAAATAAACCAGGGAATTGTGTTTAATTGTCTGTTATTTACCCGTTTTCCGAATTCTCCTTAATTTGGTCGGAAATTCGTAATTGTGCTAATTTGGGTTTTCTGAGCTGATTAAGTGTATTTTGGTTGCAGGGAAATTTTGGGAAACATCATTTGGAGCATTAGGGATGGTGGCGTGATCATTCAAGACTCAACATTTAGTCACTTCTATTTTTATTAAGTTGTAATTTCGTTTTCTAGAAGCCCTTAATTAGAATTAGGTGTTTTGGACCCCTTTAGGGGCATTTTTGTAAAAACCAATTGTGGGGGCCATGTGGCATCCCTTTAGGGCTGACTTGTAGTGTGTGGACACCACCAAAATTAAAACTCTTGGTCATATGGGGTGGGAAAACCGAGCCACACACCAACACTTCTATAGCTCANGGTTTTTGCTTCATTTCTTCTAGGTTTTCATCTATGAAGACTCTCTCTTGGAGCTTGCCATGGGGTTTTCGGTTTTGGCTATTTGAATGAACAAATTTTCAGATTCTATTCTTTTCTTGCTTTAATCTTGGCTGTCTTAACTCATTGGTGGTGAAAATCCTTTCATTCCTTCTTCCATTTGCTTGTTTTTGATGTTTGAATCTTGAGCTTTTAAGTTTTTCTTTGCATTTCAATGGTGATTGTTGGGTTTGAGTGACTTTATATTTTCGTCTTTCCTCTCCTTTACTGCTTTTCCTCACGTTTTTCTTTGCATTTTGGTTTGTTGGTTGATGAAAATGAGGTTCTATGTGAGTTTTGGGTTAAAGAGAGCTTAAGGTGTTGTGTGGGTGTTGTGGGTTTGGCTCTTTTCTTCCATATTTCGGTTTTGATGTTTGAAAATAGTTTGAAACCAGATTTTGATGATGTTATTGGGGCTGGACATTGCTTGAGTTGAATGGCTANGATATTATTTTCGTTTTTGCCAAGAAACTTGAAGAAATGGTAGTGTTAAAATTGGGTTGATGAGTAGAAGTTTNGGGTTTATTGTTCTTGTGTTCATTTGCAACTTAAACTTTGGTTTCTTGGGGTTCATTCTTGGTAATGTGAAGAGAAGAAAGATTTGGATGGTGGTTGAGAAGAAAGAAAACCGAAATTGAGGTTGGAAGTGAGAGAAAAGGGTGCATTTAATTTTTTTCCCCATTTGGACAAACACAATATGAGACCATTTTCATAGAAAGAAGATTTCCCTTTTTGGTTTTTGTCTTCTCCTTGTTGCTGCCGAGAATCACTCTTGAGAATGGAGGTTTTTGGTGTTTAATTTCCTTTGACTTTGCTTACATGGCATCTTGGTTGGAGCACCCAAAGTATCTTACATGTAACCTTTGATTTGAAGCATTTTTTTGGCATTTCCACTTGGTAGTTCACTTTTTTTGTGCCTTGGTGTGTACAATCACGTTTTTGCTGCATGGGAAGGGAGGAAAACATGGTTTTATTGTGTGTTTAAGGCACATGCTTATTTCCTTGAAGAATGGTGCACATGGGACAAGAAGTCAATACATTTTGGTGGCTTATTGAAGGTGGAAATTGAAGTTTGACTTGTTGAAACATGACTCACGGCCAAGAGGTTTCCTTAGGCCATTTGGACTTTTAATTTATTTGTTAATTTCATATTGGGTCACTTAATTTACTAGAAGTAAAATAGGCTTGTTAATTTCTCTTGTTTTCACTTAGTTTAATTAGTAGGTTGAGTTGTCTTCATGTGTTTAAGTTAGTTTTGCATTTAATTATTTTTAACTGTGTTTGCTAATTAATTGATAACAATGTTTGATATTTAAATTTTGTCTAAGTTTTTTAATAGTGTTAGTTTAATTACCGTGCTAGCTCAAATTGGATTGTTTGCATCTGTGTCTTTATATTGAGATCGTTAAATTTTGCAACACACTTTCAAACCCCCCCTTTTCGTGTTAGACTCGATTCTCGAACCGCAAAATTGGTCCTTGAGAGACGACCTAGGGGTCATTCCCTAGCTATACCGCATTTCTAATATGCAATCAAATTTGTATGGGCCGCGTCAGTCCATCAAATTTTGGCGCCGTTGTCGGGGACCAACGGTTCAGTATTGATTTTTTTGTTGTGTTAGTGTGTGTTGTCTTGTTTGGTGTTGTGAGTGTGATGTTTTTTTTTTGTGTGTTCGTCATTGTGTGTTGCATTCAGTTAGCTTAGGTTGCATATTTTCAGTGCATTCTTCTTTTCCCCATTCTTTCCCATGCTTACCTGTTTGTGCTACGTGGATACTGTTTCTTCTGCCTGTGCCTCTAATATTGCTTCTCATGTATATTCTGCTGATTTTTATGTGAGAACAATATGACTCATCCTTCCAATCTTGAGAGTACTCTTTGGGAGCCGGTTCCACTTGATGAGGTTGATGTTCATTGCGTTCTCACCTCTGGACTTACAGATTTGCTGCCTAGGTTTCATGGGTTTGCAGGTGAATGCCCAGATAGACATTTGGAGGAGTTGTACACCATTTGCTCTTCGAAGAAACCTCTTCATGTCCCTGATGATCACATGTTTTTAAGGGCATTTCCACATTCATTAGAAGAAGCAGCATGGGAGTGACTTATTCATCTTCCACCAGAATTCAAGGCCAATTGGGAAGATCTTAAGCATTTGTTTTTGGAGAGATTCTCCCCTACTCAGCATCATTTTGATTCATATAGCAACGATCCTGGGTGGAATGATCCTGACCTGGGATGGTATGGTACTTCACAGCTTCAATATCAAGAACCACCATTCCAGAGTACTTGTATGCCTCCACCTGTCCAGGAGCCACAGCAGCTGTAGTCTCATGAGCCTGTCCAAGCAACTCCTCATCCTCTCACTACTTCTGAGCCTACATTGAAGGAGTTATTGGAGCAGATGACTATTCAGAGCATTCAGCTCCAACAACTGAACATGGAGTTTCAGCAGGAGACCAGAGCGTCAATTCAGAGTGTGAGCAACCAGATGGGGGAGACGACCACTCAGCTCACTGAGAAACAGTCTTATGTTTCAGAGGAATCACCATTTCAGGTTGTTCAGCTTCCAGACGATGTTGATGCCATCCACATAGGAGATGGGGAGCAGAGTCATGAGTTTACTACTGCACCATCTACATTCCCACCCTCATAACTCTTGCATCTGAGGAGCCTGACGAAGATTGGAGGACCAGGAAGGTATAAGCAGTGAATTTGAGTCAGGTAGACCATTTTCATCTTCCACCACTTTAGCCACATTCAAGGAAGTGGAGGTAGACATATGTATGGTTGATTCTATTGTTGATGATTATGCTATTGATGGGTATGTTGATGATTATGTTGTTGATGAGCCTGTTTTTAGTTCTCCCTCTCTGCATGATGAGAAACAACTTTTGCCATCTTGTCTGAATGTTTGTTCTCCATGCACTGAACATGAATCTAAGCCTATTGTTGATATTGCTTCTAAATTTGAACTTGATTCAGGTTCTGAGAGTTTATCTGAGGTTCGGCCTCTTACACTAAGATTAGGTGTTATACCCTTGCATGTTATTTCTGTGGAGCCACAATGTACTAACCATGTTGCAGGAGGTACACATGCATTTGATCAACACACACCCTTAGTGGAGAACAAGGGTGCTAACATTCACAAAAGCTTCAACACCAGTTGGCACCAGCTGAACCTGCTCATCAACAATCACTGCTTCTTAGATCCAGCTGTGGAGGACATTTCCCTACTTGATCAAATCTGGAGGATGAAGTAGTTCTTCCTCAAGACTTCCTTGCTGAATCCGGTGGTGGAAGACCTCTCCCTGGAAGTCCAAATTTGGCAACTACCACCATGATCAGGGGAGTTTTCTTCTTTCCCTTCTTCCCCCTTTCCCACTTGAATTGCACTTGTCCTTGATCTGTTGACTACTATGATACTGATCTTATGCTTGTGACACATTGAGGACACTGTGTAGTTTAAGTGTGGTCTATTGGGGGAGATTCTGATTTTTCTTTGTTAGTTTATGTTTTCTGCGTAAAATTTTTCGTTTTCTAGGTTGTTTTTGTTGTGTCTTTTGTACAGTTTTGCATGTTTTTCTTGATTTCTGGACTTTGTTTAGGTTGTCAATTTTTCCTTCACTTCATTGATACTCTGATTTGTTGGATTCCTTGCTTTTCTTTGCTTGGAAAGATGATTATGATGTTTGAGAGTTGAATTGATTGTGACAAAATTACCCTGTGTGAGATTTGAACCACTTGATATTCTTTCTTATGTGAAATGTCTCCTGATTGCTTGCACATATGCCTTGGCTTGACTCTTGTTGATGATTCTTGATTGATATGCATGTTTGGAAGTGATAAAGGCAGTTTGTTCTTAAGCCTCTCTAGCCAAATAAGCTTACCTTGTTGTGATCCCTTGATAACCCCTTTCGAGCCTATACTTTCCCATTTCTTTATTTAAAGCTCATACACTAGCCCTATGTGAAGAAAACCATGATTACCGTAACCTTAGGGAATTTTGGAGCTTTGGAATTGTTTTGGAAATAAGTGTGGTCTCCTGGGAGATTATGATTGGCTAGCTGGTTCCTCTTCTTATTTTGTTTTTGTATATATGTGTATCTTGTCTCTTGGATTTGTGTTCTGAAAATAGAGAAAAGAAAAAGAGACAAGATGAGAAAAGAAAAAAATAAAAAATAAAAAAAAAATACAAAAAATGAAAAAAAAATGTGAATAATGGAGTCAAGAAGAGGATGGAATTAGAGGTTGTGGGTGTATTTGAATGTGTTTACACTTGTTCCCCATTGCTCCTCTGTTCCTTATGGTTTGTAGCTTGTTATCCATATATATCCTCCCTTGTCCTTGGCCCCATTACAACCATGAAAAGACCTTTTGATTTGAACATGCATATGTGTTTGAGTGTTGATATTAGAGGCTTGCCAAGTCTATTTCTGTTTGCTTTCTTGAGTGCATTGAGTGACATTGATTTACCTTAAACACTTGAGAGAAACACTAATTGTGTGCATCTGTGAGGCTCTGTTGCTTTTGATTCATCTCTTGAACTGATTGACTGTTTTCCATGTACTGAATTGTTTGGATGATTTTGTAAGTATCTGCTTTCATTGTGTTTGTGTTGGATACTGTCCACTTCCTTTCGCTGTCCAGATTTTGTGAGAATTGTGCAGCTCTATTTTTGTTTTGTGAGTCGTTGTGTTTGTCTATCGAGTCTATGTCACCTCCCTGATGTTTGAGTAGTTCCCTAGTTTTCGTCTTGGTTTTGCCCAGGAGTGCAAAAGACTAAGTGTGGTCTATTTTGCTGAGTGGTTATTTCTTGAACTATATTTAGTTTATTGCACTTAAATAAACCAGGGAATTGTGTTTAATTGTCTGTTATTTACCCGTTTTCCGAATTCTGCTTAACTTGGTCGGAAATTCGTAATTGTGCTAATTTGGGTTTTCTGAGCTGATTAAGTGTATTTTGGTTGCAGGG
>NW_014541822.1:50568-56312 GCF_000741045.1 Vigna radiata var. radiata
ATTGGGTCACTTAATTTACTAGAAGTAAAATAGGCTTGTTAATTTCTCTTGTTTTCACTTAGTTTAATTAGTAGGTTGAGTTGTCTTCATGTGTTTAAGTTAGTTTTGCATTTAATTATTTTTAACTGTGTTTGCTAATTAATTGATAACAATGTTTGATATTTAAATGTTGTCTAAGGTTTTTAATAGTGTTAGTTTAATTACCATGCTAGCTCAAATTGTATTGTTTGCATCTGTGTCTTTATATTGAGATCGTTAAATTTTGCAACACACTTTCAAACCCCCCCCTTTTCGTGTTAGACTCGATTCTTGAACCGCAAAATTGGCCGGGAGGTCATTCCCTAGCTATACTGCATTTCTAATATGCAATCAAATTTGCATGGGCCGCGTCAGTTCATCACACAGTCTATGAGACAACCACTATAGCAGATGGTGCATAGCTAGCAAAATATGAGGTCAAGGTCACGGTGGATGAAGTTTTCATACCAGATGCCTTTCTTCCTGTGCCTACAGAAGAGTTTTTCACTGTGCAAGAAGGATTTAAGTCCTTCGTAGCCTAGCCTAAATATTTGGTTGGTGATGTATCTGACCTCCCAGTAAACACTCCTACTATATACTTCTGAATTTTAATATTTACTTCTCATTAACGTCATAACATAACCATTTTTTCATGTAACAACAGACAGGTCAAGGTGGAAGTCCTACACATAAGAAGACTCATTTATCTGAGGACAACCCTTTTGGTACGTTAGACGAGCTTGCTAAAATCATTTCAGATGCGCCAATTATTGTACCATGGGATTCTACTACATTTGGAACAGATGCGCAAGTCCCATTGTACTTGCTTCAACAAGATGTTAGGGAGCTTGCGTTGGGAGAGAAGAAATTAATATTACACTCATTTAGTTGTGGATGATGTAAGTTTATGAGAACTTTTTTATATAATTTTTTTTTTATCAAGTTACTTATATCAGATCATTTCTTCATTTCAGGTATATGTTTGATGTTAGTAACAAGAAGGAGTTCAATGATGTATATGGGTTCATTGACCCCTCTATGACTCATGAAAGAAATAAATTTGATGATATCCAAACATACATCACCACATGCTTTTCAATGGGGGAAGGACATATATTTTCTCCTTTATATAATTGGGTAAGTGAAGTTTTTTAACTTTAAAGTTTTATTTATTAATTTTGATATATGACAATTAAGTTGTTACTAATTTTAGGTGTCATTGGCAGCTATTTGTGATCTCCATACCGGAGAACACTGCTGTTTGGTTTTGTTCATTGCACAACTCTCCTTCCAGCCCTCTTAGACATGTAGTAGATTGGTAAGAACCTCAATGATTCAACTTTCTTTATTATATAATGTATGTTAAAGCATTTTTTTTTAATAGTTCCCTTGTAACAAATATGATGTTATCTGGGAGATCTACTGCTACAACTAGGGTTGGGAAAAAATAACTATAGCTAACTTTACTATATTATACTAAAAAAAATTGATCTACTTTTACTAAAAGTTCAGTAGACTATTTTATGATTCAGTTTTTAAAAATTGAAGGTTTAAACCATTTAAGCGTCCCTATTTTTGTTAGGTATTCCAATTTGGTCCCCTTCTTTTAAAGTTTCCCAATTAAGTCCTTATTATAAGTGCTAATTTGAAACAATTTAGCCCCTGCTGTTAAAAATCGTTAACGGTGTTAAAATTCTGCACATATGGTGGGATGACGTGGCCAATTTTTGCCACATCACTTCTACTACGTCAGAGTTATCTTTTCCAATGACATAAACCTAATTTCTAGTGAAACCCTAGCCACCGCCGTGAGCAATCCATCCACTTTCACATTCATCTTCTGTCTATCATCAACAATCCAACAACAAAATCAATACCCAGAATTCCAGTCCCTTTCGACGATCCCGCCGGTGATTACACCGTCCTTATTGAATTAGGGTTTTAAAATCCATTTAAGAAACAGGAAAGTCAGAGAAAGTTGACTGGTAGAAACATGACGAGCATGAAAAAAGGGATTCAAGAACCCTCCCACAATAAAAAATAATCAGATCTAATAAAAACACAAAACCCATTTGGGATGCATAGCAGAATTGGATTACAAGATCTCCAAATAAACAGAGAAATTCAGAGCTTCCAAACAGAGCAAGCTTCGGCACGGAAAATTCGTTGCAGTGATCAAAGCTGAGACGTGCAGCAAAGGAAAAACCCAATAAACTCAGAATGAAAACCGATTCAGAATAATCAAAAGTAAAACCTCGAAATGATGAATCATGATCTCACCTTGAAAGCAGATAAGGTTGCAGAAGAAATTCAAGCCCAACAAAGAGAAACCTAAGCATAAAATATTGCATAAAGAAAATAACAAAATCCTCAAAATCCAAATGAAGAAAGACCAAAGCAAAAAATCAAAAGCCCAAATAAAGAAGAAAATAAAATAAAAGAGTAAAACTTGAGATTTGAGAGCTGATCCTAGAAGCAGAAGAAGAAGTCAAAACTTTGGAGTCAGAACTTTGGAGTTTATGTTGGAAGTGAATTTGGAGCAATGTGATCGAAGAGTGAAAGGGGTAGGTGATGGAGCAGGGAATGCATGAGGGTAATGGTCAAAGGTTGCCTTTGCCTTATTATAATTAATTATAACTCTCTTACTCTGCCACTGTGACTTCTTCCTAGACCCAAATTCCTTCATTAGGTCCTCTTTTTTCCTCCTTTTCTTGTTCATCATGATTTCCTCCTTTTTCCTCTTGTCCTTGTGGGGATCTTTTAATCCTACACCAACTCGTGACCGCTGAATTTCAATCCCCACTGGATCTTCGAATCCTTCCACTTTTGCTAATGTTTACTCATCCCTTCTTGATGCTTCCTTTCTCTTTCCAGTTTTCGCCGCTCTTGCCAGCTTAGAGTTTTCAACCAGTTCCTTGAAGGGTTGACCAAAGGATCTTTCTTGCTGGAAATATGCATGAAATAAAGTGATTTAGCATCACTTTGTATGACAACTGTAAAATGAAAGACTAAGGAAAATTAATCATCTACCAATAATTCTTTGGAAAGGCAAACAAAATTGCTTCCAGTATTCATGCTTCATTCTCTTAACTGACTACTCAAATTTGGTCCGCCTAAGATACATGCGACTTTAGCAATGACAGTCAAAGTTCTGCTTTTGTAGATAGCATTCATGGTGGGTGGATCTCGTTGGTGATGCAGTGCTGATGGTGAAGTATCAAGGCTGGAATGAAAAACGTTGTTGGAAGGAGGAAAAAGGTTGGGAGTAGTTGGAAGAGAGAAGAATGGAAGGAGGAAGAAGGAAGAGGAAAATGGCGTGGGAGGAAGAGGGTCACACGTTGAAACCATCTAGACATGTCAGCCCACCACCTGAACAGAAAGTTAACTCCGTTAACAAAATTTGGCGGCAGGGGCTCAATTGGTTGAAATTAGCAGTTATAAGGACTTAATTGGGGAACTTTAAAAGAAGGTGACCAAATTGGGAATACGTAACAAAAATAGGGACGTCTAAATGGTTTAAACCAAAATTGAACTTATAACAGTTTCAGTTTAGTTAACTATGAAAACTGTATCTACTTTTTTCTCTTTTCTAGTTCCGTTCAACTGATTCGTCTTGCCAAAAAACGTTATTTAATAATAAAATATTAAAAAAAGAAACCATTCATATAAAAAAAATAATAATTAATTTTTTTAAGACAAATTTTTGTCACAAATTTTTATATTTTTTTATCTAAACATATATTGCTTTTTAAATAATATTATTTTAAGTAATAAAAGTAAAATTTGTTTTTTTAAATTTAATTTTATTAAATGATTAAGTAATAGAAATCATAAAAGAAAAAAAGACTATATAAAACAAATATTAAAAATATTTAAACAATAATTTTATAAGTTTATTTTTAATTTTCTCATCTTACCTAATATCATACATAAACTTATATTTAAATTTTTAATAGTTATTAATTTTGGATATCGTGACTAGTTATTATCTTTCGTGTTCCAACATGTAATATTTTGTTGTGTGTTTAATTTGTTTTATGTTTCTTTTATTTGAGCTTAAAGCTTATCACAAGATGAAATAGATAGAAGAAAAGATGAAAACAAGTAATATAAAATGTATTTCTACCTAAGAATACGAGAAAATACAAGTGAAAAGTTACAAAGCATCCAAATAAATTATATTATATCTATTAAGTTTTTCGTAACAAAGCAAAAAACCATAATAGATAAAATAAATAAAATAAAATAAAATAAATAAATAAAAAATAAAATAATTTCCATACAAATATAATAATAATAAAAAATGTAAATAAAATAGAAAATAATAATATCAAATAATTAAAAAAATAATTTGTAAGACACTTATGAATAAAATAAAATAAATATTAAAATAAATTTCAATTAAAAAGAACATGTATTATTATACTATTAAACTAGTACAATTCAGCTTAAAAAGTACAATTCAGTTTAAAATTATTACAAATCAGTTTAAAATTAGTATAGTTAGTACTTCAGTTCAGTTTATATTGTAGGTTAGTACAATTTAGTATAGTTCAGTTCAGTCCAGTTTGATAAGACAAAAAAACTGTTCAGTTCAGTTTGTCTAAACTGTTTTACAGTTCAGTTTGTTTGAACTGTTCTACAATTCAGTTTAGACAAATTAGTTTTTAGTTCATTACATATTTTAGTAGTACAGTGCAGTTCAGTTCTATTTGCCCACCCCTAGCTACAACTAAAAAGCTTGGATGGGTGAACCTTAAGGTTTGGTATTTTAGTCCATACTTTGTTACATTTTTTACCATTCGAATGATGTTACTTAACATTATATAATTATGATTATGTATTGTAGTGTAATACACAAACCGGGTCATATGAGTGTGGTTATTATGTCATGTATTGGATGATGACCACTATTTGTGCACATTACACCAGTGGATGTGTTGGGGCAAATCGGCAAGTGTATCGAGTCGCACAAGTAATATAAAATTGTAAGACCAAGTATCGTATCCCAGAGGACTCTCAGCGCTGAACAGTTGTGTGAAAACAGGATTAATTAAGACTTCAAACTAAAAAGATCATGGGTTTGGATTGTAAAAATAATAAAGAAAATAAATTTGCAATTGATCAATGGTGTCAACACCCAATTTCGTCCGGGTGACTAAATAATAGGACTTGCTTTTATTTGTTGTCTTATTTCATTTTACTTTTATTTTTTAAGTAAAAAAAATAAAATAAAGTAAAATAAAAAGAAAAATAAAAAATATACTATTTCGTTTTACTATTTGCACCCCCAAATTCACTTTTCAACCCCTAGCCCAATAACAAAAATAATCACACATTTTTTTACTTCCTCACCACCAATTTTCTTCTCACACCCTACTCTCCACATCACCCTCCACATCATCTTCCACATCATATACTTTTTCCACATCATTTTCATATTAATTTTTATATACCAACTTTTCTAATAATTCCACTTACCTTTTTTTTAATCATAAATCTTCTCCACCAACTTTTTATATTATTTATTTCACATTAACTTTACTATTTACTATATTTTATTCCACCTACTTTCTCCACTAAATTTTTATATTATTTCTTTCACTTATTTTCTACATTAACTTTTCACATAATTTCTCCACCAACTTTTTATATTATTTCTTTCACTTATTTTATTTCATCCACTTTCTCCACCAACTTTTTATATTATTTCTTTAACTTATTTT
>NW_014541822.1:57707-74377 GCF_000741045.1 Vigna radiata var. radiata
CGCATCAGCCTAGTGCTCACTACGCAAAACAATAGAAAAATAACAAAAAAGTCGTGTGAGTGCTCGTGCGATCGTACGCATCAGCCTAGTGCTCATTACGCAAAACAATAATAACAAACAAAAAGCCGAATGAATGCTCGTGCGATCGTACGCATCGGCCTAGTATTCATTACGCAAAATCTAAATATCATATCAAAAATACCAAAAAAATACAAAACTTTTAAAAACCACAAAAAAAAAAATTATCTTCTACTTGTTTCATTTCATGACACTTTTTAAATAATTCAAAATTTCCAAAAAAAAATCATAAAACCTAAAAATCAAAATATCAATGTTTTTCATATCAAGATCTTTGCCAGAACTACGTGATCCTTAATTCTCCATCAAAAGTTGAGATACGTAGGAGCAAGGCCAGTCCTTGTCAGGTTCACTTTCCTAAAAATCCAAATATTTTCCAAATGAATTTTCTTAACAATTTTACAAAAAAAAAAAAATATTTATTGTTTCTTTATAATTTTATTTTCGGGGATGATTAAACATTTTGAAGACCATATCTTTTTTGCGTATTTAATTAAAGGTACTGCCTTGGGGCAGGCGTTGTAGGGTGCTAATACCTTCCCTACACGAAATCGACTCCCGAACTCAAATCTCGTTTTCGCAGACCGTGCCTTACCATTTTATGGTTTTTCCGTAGTTTTCCAGAATAAACTATGGTGGCGACTCCAAAAATCTCTTTTACCAAACTCGTTTTCTTTTTTGGATCGTCGTCGTCCCGTCGCGATTTTCCGGTTGCGACAGATGGCAAAATAGCACATAGATGAACGGAGGTTGATTAGTATGAGATGGATATGTTGTTGGGATTAGATTTCACCAAGTTCCTTCTCATGTATATAAGAATTCTTCTATATGCATTAATTCTAACGTCCCTCACTAAATTACTTAAACCTGACCCCTCAATAAATAAGTCTGACCCTAATTACTAGTTCATACAATTCCTAGCATTCCTGGTAAAAAGGTGTGAAGATCAAGAGGTTAAGATGACTAAGACTCATACCCTCATCCTTGAGAAATATAACCCTTAGGAGTAATTTAACAAGAACCTGAATTGAAAGGAACCTCCGGGCACTCATGCAACTCATAGATCATGCTATTGTATAAGCAAGAATAAAAACAGATGAATTACTCTAACAATTAATGAAAAAGCATATGAAATTAAGAATCAATTCAAACACATGAGAGTTTACAAGGTTATATCATTCCCCAACAACAAATAGGAATGAGTTCCCCATAGACATGGAGGAACTCTATGAATAATGGAAGAAAGAAAGATAATGGAAAACTAAGAATTGGCTAAGAGTGTATTGCTATACTCTTCTTTACTAGGGATGCAAAACCTGGAGACCCAGGGTCCTTTAAATAGTGTCAGAGGCGTGCCAGAGCAAGGCCCGGTCCAAAAGAATCAAAACGGAGCAGAAACAGGGCCCGGTCCACTAAAATCGTCGCCCAGGCATCTAAGGAGGTCGCCCGAGCGAGAATTGGACCTCATGTAAGGCCCAGGCGCTCATTTGGAAGCCCAAGCTTCGAACCCCGCCACCTGGGTGTCGAGGGCCACCGCCCGAGCGGCCTACGTCGATTTTCTGGCACTCTAGTTGACTTTTCAGCATTCTGGTTGACTTTTTTGGTTGAGTGGTTGACTTTTCTGGTTGACTGGTTGACTTTTCTACATTCAGCTTTGACTTTTCAGCATTGCAACTGTTTGACACTTTAATTCTTCCTTCAATTCATTCCAATAGCTTACAAAATCAAGGGAATTAATCAAAAAATCATTAAGGTATACCTCAACTCTCTTATTCACACATTTTATTGAAAAAGTGTGAGCCCAAGCAAGTTTCTAAGTGAAAAAGGGTGTTTATAGTATCAAAATTACATCATAAATAATGGTATTTTAAACCGTTATCAGGATGGCAAACGGTAATATTTAGGTTTGAATTTTATTTTCTCTATAGTTTAGATTTCATATAAACTAATTGAAATCATTGTGTTTTATGTAGAGATTTAATATGACTACTCCAATTCCAAACAAGTCAGTTAAACTCGTGAGGAAAGCATTGATTAAATATGTAATTCAATTATATAATAGTATGTAGTAGACATTAGGATATAGTAAGTTCTAAGTTTATGTTTCTAAGTTGCTTTGTGTTTTTGTACACTATTATTAGTTTAACTTTGTACATTGGATTAATTTATGCTTCAAAGTTGATTTATGATTACATTGGATTGATTTATGCTTCTAAGAAGTTGACTTATGATTACATTGAATGTATTTATGTTTTAATATAACTTTTATTCAAAATATATGCTTTTGGATTGTTCTGGACTTTTCTGGCTGAAAAAGTATACGTAAGTTTGTTTCTATAGTTGGAAATGTTGCAGAAATAGACATGTTCTTAAAAACAAAAACAAGTGAATGTGCCTCAGTTGTGACCATAAT
The DNA here is from genome assembly GCF_000741045.1 of Vigna radiata var. radiata. NCBI lineage: Eukaryota > Viridiplantae > Streptophyta > Magnoliopsida > Fabales > Fabaceae > Vigna > Vigna radiata. The sequence continues at coordinate 60,199 of NW_014541822.1, forward strand.
CGAGGCAGAAAACCCCCTATGGCATCGGCTTAGGACACAACCGAGGCATAAAGGCTGGTGGAAGAAATAAAAAAAAAAAACCCTCAACACTATGGCATTGGCTCAGGACACAACCGAGGCATAAAGGCATATTGGTCCAAATAGCTTGAGGAATATTGTGCTATTCAAATATTAGAAGAAGAAAATGAAATGGTCCAAAGCACTTGAGGATTGTACTGCTCAAGTCAATTACTGTTAAATTAAAGACTTGATGAGAAAGTGAAAAGAATTAAACATGCAAAATATTACACAACATAAATGAAAAGAAAAGGAAAAAATAATTTAGAAATCCAATTCACAACTAGCAAAGTTTAAAAAACCGTCAACATTTATATTGACAATTGGTCGGCTGATGGAGTAATTGGCTTTCTTCAGTTTCTAAAGAGCTGAAAAAGACAAAATCTCCAACAAAATTTAATAATAATAAAAATAAGTTTAAAAAAAAGAATTCGTAGATATGAAAATTAGTTGTTGTTATTTTGGCATACAAAGTATTCCATCGTAATTTAATAAACCTTAGCCATTTTTTTATCAATTAAACTTGAATCATAAGATATTTCTTATATATCAATTAAGTCTTTATATATTATTGTGATGTTAGGTCCAATATCAATTAAGTCTTTAGATTAAGTGTAAACATAATAAGCAAGAATTTAATATTAATAAGTTACTAATTGTTGAGACATGAAAAAGAGTCAGTTAATGAAAGAGATACATTTAAGGCAGAAGTTAATAAAAGATTTTCTTGACAAAGAAAACTAAAGAGAATTTAAGAGGTCAAGAAGCAATGAGTATAAAGGAACCTGGGAAATAGGACAAAAAAAAAAAAAAAAACCCATCTACCACTAACACCAACTCGTCTACTCCCACACTACACTTAGAAGAAAGTAAAAATAAAAATAGTCTAACACTCCTAAGTTATACTTGTCCTATTGGACTCCATTTTTTGAAAAAATTAATATGAAAAGAAGAATATGAAATTTGTCCAAATAAATAATTAAGTCTCCGAATCAATCCAACCGTTTAAATTGATAAAAGAACTAAGAAACTTAGACATTTGGAAAGAAGAAAATGAAACTAGTCTAAAAATACCTTCAGCATTAATTTGTAGTTGAAAAAAAAATTGAACATGTAATTATTGATTGCCTAAGTCTATCTTATTATGAGAAATAAGTAAATAAATTTCACTTAAAAACTTGAAAATATTAATAATATAAGATTGTTTGTCTAGTCTATCCAAGAGGAGGTTATCTCTGGGTTACACAAACACCAATAACATTTGAGTCCAACTATATAAAAGATCGACGCCATTATCTACCCAAAATCTTAAGGTAATAGATTAATGCATCTTTTATCTTTATAAGCTATTCCACTTTCTTATTTCTATCCAATATGAGACTTAGATTCATTAATGATTTCTAACAAATATGACACATTTAGTATGTTGTCAGAGTATCATTAAATAATTATTTTTCTCTTTAATATATACTTATGTATATTTTGTAGTCGGTTATCTTAATTTATTTACTTCATGAAAAATATATGAAATAGTAATTTATTTATTGGTGAATGAAAATGTTTATTTATTCAAAACAGGTAAGAATTAAATAAAACTAGACTTAATTTAATTTTAAGAGTATATATCAATTTATCTATGGATTTAATTTATGTTGATAGGCAGCGGGATATATATATATCTCTTATTTTAATACTCTAAAAATTCCCAACATAGACACTTAGAAATGAAATTGGTCCAAAGAACCGACTGTCCTAATCCAATTCATCCTGGGATGCAAAAATCAAGCATGTTAGACATTTCAAAAGAAGAAAATGAGACTAGCCCATAAAGTCTTTAAATTATTAATGTTATATTTGAATTCCATTTTATGAGTTGGAAAAATTAAGCATCTTAGACACATGAAAAGAACAAAATAATATTTGGTCCAAACAACTTGAGGATTGCGCTATTCAAATATTAAAAAGAAGAAAATGAAACGGTCTAAACAACTGGAGGATTGTACTGTTCAAATCTATTACTGTTAAATTAAACACTTGACGAGAAAATGAAAAGAATGAAACATGCAAAATATTACACAATTTAAATGAAAAGAAACGGAAAATACAATTTAGAAACCCAATTCACAACTTGCAAAAAGTTTAAAAAACCGTCAACATTTAATATTGGCAATTGCCTTTTCCCCTTTCACTTTCTAAAGAGCGAAAAAAGAAAAAAAAAATCTCCAACAACATTTAATGATTATAAAAATAAGTTAAAAAAAAAAAAAAAGACGAATTCGTGAAATTAATTGTTATTTTTGTTGGGATAAACTTAAATTTAGAGATTTATTATTTTGTTAGTTTTGAGTCTAGTAATATTTAGTTTGATTTGATAGAGATAAAATAGGAATGGTAGTTATGATTTTGGTTTATCTAGGTAGAATATTATTTTGTGATAGAATAAGTAGATTTTATTTTTAAATGAGTTGATATTTTATTGTCAGTTTTTATTATTTGTAATTGGTCCAATGTCCTATTTGTACCTATTTAAAGGTTGTCAAAGTTTAATGAAAAGAAACCACAATAGATTAAAGAGTAATATTTGTGTGGGTCAAACCCACAATTAATTGAAGAATAAAATTATTTGTGTGGGTTCACCGTTTTTCCCCAACAGGAATATTAGGTCACGTTATGAGTGTGTACAGGAGATTTTCCCAACAATTTTGACATACAAAATATTCCATCGTTTTTAAATTCCTAGATATCTAAATTAGCTTAAGATGTTTTAAATTTTTTGCATGATGTGGAGATATGTATGAAATGCACAATAAGATGAGTAGAAGATGAAAGACTTTTTTTTATAGAAAACAACATTAAAATTAAGCAGTTTTTAATATGGTCATTCAACAAGAACGCAATTTCATTCTATTATTGATATTTAACATTTCCCATGAATTTCAAGCTTTAGCTATAGATGTCATTCACCCTTTACAGCCTAAGCATGATGGCAATTGCAATTCCGGAGCCTTCTGGTGGACGTGGTAGAGGTCGTAATTCTTCCTGAGGCTGTGGCAGATTCTATGGTGGACGAGGTCAATCTGGCACCAAGTTTTATACCTTGTTATTTCTAATCCTCCAGGTAAAAATATTCATCAGTGTGCTTCTGGAAACAGGGGCCACTTATCACATTGCTTTTCATTTCCAACACATTGTTAATTACAAGTTTATTTCTCCTATTTTAATCACTTTACCCAATTATGTTCAAGTGTCTACTTCAATTTCTAGTATTGTTCTATCATTTGAATCTTTGATTCTTTATGATATTCTCTACGTTCCAGAATTTCTTGTCAATTTAATTTCGGTTCACAAATTGATTCATACACTCAATTGCAACTTATTTTAATTATGCTTCTTGCCTTATTCTGCAGAATGCTTCCAACAACTTGACATCAATAATGCTTTTCTTTATGGGAAATTACATGAAAAGACTTATACGCTTCCTCCACCTGGTTTACTTACTCACCGTTCTTCTCAGGTCTGCTACATGCACAAATCCCTTGAGCAAGCTAGAAAGAAATGACAGTGTTTTGTCTACCACTCTTCTATCTCTTAATTACAAGCAATCTGCTAATTCAACTTTATTTGTAAAATCAAGTGTTAACTCTTTTATTTCCTTGTTAGTTTTCGTTTAATATCTTGTTCTTACTGGAAATGATTTAGTTGAGATTCAATCTGTCAAGTAGGTCCTAGACATCAAGTTTAAAGTCAGAGATCTTGATCCATTGAACTATTTTTTGGACTAGAAATTACAACTGTTAAGCAGAATAAGTACGTGAAGAATGTAGCTCCTAAGGATTTTTGGAAGCATTTTCTCTTTGAATCTCTTGTTTGACTTATGTTGAATGTACGAGCTTTTGGAAGGACTTTCCATTCCAACACAAGGTTTAATTTGGTCTTGCCTTTTGATGCTTCTTAAAGAAGATGGTAAGAAGACCTCTTTTGCTTCTCCACACAAGTCTTTGGCATTTAACATAATGAGTTTTTTGTTGGAATAATGATGAGTGCATATTTATGTCTACATTTATGTTTTAAAATTCAAATTTTTGATGGGATATTTATGTTTAAATAGTTGATTTTAAATGAATTTGTAAAGATTGGAATTGTTGAGTGTGAGAATTAAAGAGGCTTAAAAAGTAAATTTTAGCACATAAAATATTCTTAGATGTTCTAATCTTTATTTGTCCAACTGAAATTAAAGCTTTATTGATCCAAAGATGCAAAAAATGAGACCCAAAATTAAATTGAGTTTATTCAAGAAAAGGGCTAAATGCTCCCCTGTTTTTACAAATGTACAGTCCTCTTTTCTAAACCAGACCCAAGCCCAAAACTAGACTTTTTCTACTACACCCTCCTAATTCCCTATACAACCCCTCCTACCATTCTTAAGTCAGATTGCCTAAGATGGTGCCACATGGCAATCCACCACTAACACAAATAGCCAACCAGGTGCTACCAAATCATCAACCTTTGACACATCATCTTCTTCTTCACAAAAACCCCAAAATTCCTAAACCCTAGCCACCCATGGTCGCCGCACCACCACCTTCAACGCATAGACACCCAACAGCCAAGTAGTTAGCGTCACCGTCACTCATGGTTCAGCCTCCATGCGCCATCATGCAGAAACGTAGAAGCAGAGAACCCTTTAGCGTCCTCGTCGGTTGCCACTACCGTCACCAGTGCAGGTCTCGAACGCCAAAGTCGCGAGACCTCCATCATCACCATCACCAAACCTTCACCGGACCACAAAGTCGCCATCGTCGAGCTACCCAGAATCACGCAATCAGGCCTGCAGAAAAACCCATTAGCGCAACCATCCTTATCGCCAGCAGCGCCATCGATCTCGAACCTGCAGAAGACAGAACCCAGAAGCACAAGCCAACCCAAATCACAAAACGCGTCTTCTGCACAGAGTCGTGAAGCTACCTTGGTTTGTCTTCTCCGAAACGCGACACGAGAATCAATAGCCTTCATCGCACCACCTTCATCGTCATCCATCGTCAAAGTCGCTGCTCATCATCGCAAATCGCTCACCTGCAAAGGGAAAGCAAGAGAAGAACAGAAAACCAAATCGCCAATATGGCGAGCTCATCACGACACACACCCAGATTCGAATCCAAAACCGCGACTCAACAAGAAAGCATCTTAACAGTAGCGCGCCAAAGTCGCACTCTCAATAGTGGTTGCAGATGAAGGGGCGAAACCCAATTTCGAAGGTGCTCCATGATTGCTTGAGTGTGTCGCGGAAGACCTTTTTTCCCCCAATCTGAAACCTAATTTTCATGGAGAAGAGGCTGAAAGTTTGGAAAGTCAGAGAAGCTTAAAGACAAAATTCAGTTGTTGAAATAATTTAATCTGAGAATATGAACAGAAAATATCTTCCAAATAATGTTATAATTATCTAAATCTTTTAGTTATTTGGAAGATATAAGATAAAAAGATTCTGTCAACTTAATATTCAGAATCTAAGCCCAATCAAGCCCTATATAAAGAGACCCAGGGGGACTTCAATAAATCATCCACCATTCCTCTCTCTTATTTCATCTTGTATTCTATTCCATTGATGGAGAGTTAAGCTTCTAGGGTTATTCTGTTGTAATTTCATTATGGATTATGAGGTTAAGTGAATTAATACAATTGTTTATTTTGATTATTGATTTAAGTTTTTTTCTCTCTATGTCTTTCATCTCTCTATCATATTAAAAGCAAAATTTTTTGCATCATAATGTGTTTGAATCTACATGCATATTAATTATATGAGTTNNANGGTTTCTANGTTTAATNGAGAATTTACTTTGATTGAATTTAGGAACTTTCATATGATTAAATGGTTTTTACTATCAATTGAGAATGTACTTTGGTTGGTAGTAATAATTTCAACTATAATCAATTGAGAATTTACTTTGATTTACTAGCTTTTAATTTGGTTAGTAGATTTAAGAATAAACATGATTAAACACAATAAATTTGATTGAGAATGTCCTTTGATTGAATTTATTGTGGATAATCTAGAAAGGTCTTGCATTTGATTGAGAATGTACTTTGATTAATTGCATGATCGCCCTCAAATTAATTAAGAATGTACTTTAATTAATTTGAAACTTAAACAATAATCAATTGAACAATGATCTGTGAATAANCGATGATGAATCTATTTTGNAAAANCANTGGAATTAGCCTGTTTCTTCATAATTGTTTCTTCTTTGTTCTATAACAGTTTTTAAACATCCTCACTTTTATTCATAAGCATTGCATATCATTCGTAAGAGTGAGATATTCGAAAGCAATTCCGTGTTCGTTGGGAGACGACTCAAGGTTACTTTAGTCCTATCTATTTTCTTGAATACTACTTGGCAATGCCGAAGTTGCCTTGAAAAGTAGTATTAATTTGATAGCTCCAACGACATCTTATCAGGCATTCTTTAGACTTGTCTTGTTTTCCTTGACACTTAGAACATTGATTGTTAGAAGTGCCTTTATTTTTCTTTTTTGTCTTTTTTCTTTCTATTTTCTTTCTCATTTTTTCTCGATCCTTTTCCACATGAGAAGGTGTGAGAGGATGAGGTACAAACTTTTTTTTTATTATGAGTGATGGATAATTCATTGGTATGACCATTGTGTATGAATTCTTTGTCAAATTACCAAGGCATTTCCAACAAAATATGGAAAGCATCCATAGGTATTATGTCACGTAACACACTATCCTCATAATTGCCTATGGATAACTTAACCATCACTTATATATTAACTACCATTTCCTCATGACCATTAATCCTTTGAAGTTGATAGGGTTGAGGATGGGCTCAAATATTTAATGCTAATTTCTCAACCAACCTAGTGCTAAAACAATTGCCACACAATCCATTATCCACAACCAGAGAACATGTATTTTCTAAATCTTTGCATCTTATATGAAAGATGTTCTCTTTTTGTGTTGGTTCTTGAGAACTAGGTTGATTTTGGAGAGCTCTTCTTATCATAAGAAGTGCTTCTTCACAAGGATGAACATCTTCTCCTTTAGATATGCTAAACTCTCTATTCTCACTCTCACTTTTGTCATCTTGGCTACTATAGATATCATTACCCCTTGAGATCATGGTCCTTTTGATGGGGCATTGTGATTCAATATGACCTATACCAAGACACTTGAAACATTTAATTTCACTAGTGCAAGTGTGAGATGATGTTCCCACCCTTGTTCTCTCTTTTCTTTCCCTTATCTCTTCTTTTTCCTTGGATTTCTATAGGATTCATTTTCTACCACTTATTTACCCTTCCTCTTGTAGTCTTTCTTAACACTATATTTAGAGTGGAGAACTTTTCAAACCTTTTCTCAAGAGTTGTTGCTCTACCTTTATACAAATTTGTACCAAGTCATTTAAGTCTTGGTAGGGCAACAATTCCACTCTATCCCTAATCTCAACTGAGACCAATTAGAAACCTAGACATGGTGGTCTCTTCTTCCTCTTTAATTCCTGCCTTTATCATGTAGAGGTCTATCTTTTGCCTATGGCTCTTTATGCTCATGTCTCTTTGTTGGAGCCTTTGAAGTTTATCCAGTAGCTCCCTATGATAGTATGATGGAATGTGCCTTCTCCTCATGGAACTCTTTATGTCATTCCAATAGGTGACTTGAGGAAAGTTGGAGAGTCTTCTACCTTAACCTTTATTAGAGGATGTTCTCTTTCATGCATCCTATGTGGGTAAGGTTGATAGTATTGGTTGATAAGCCTACTGTTGGAAAAAGAATGGATTAGTTTCAAAACCAAGAGGGCGGTGAATTAGTGAAGTTTAAAAATCAGAGTCTTTTTCAAATCTTTTACGCAAAGTGCAAACCTTTCAAACGTTTCTTGAATCTCAAGGAAAAAATATAAATCAGTGCAGCGAAAAATATAGTTAATTATGTAGAAATTAAAGTCCACTTAAAATAAAGAGTTTAGGGATAGAGAAAATCAAACACAATTTTTATACTGGTTCGGCCAAACTGCCTACATCTAGTGTCCTTCCTGTACCCGGAAGCAAATGCACCATAATGGTCAAGGTTTTTACAACAAGGTTGCTATAGAGACCTCTACGTAAAAATATAAAACACATCTCTAACCATCTAACCAAAATATAGGGATACAAAATCCAAAGAGCAGCAGCAAGATATCCTCTCCCTGCAGTCTTTGTGCACTTTGAATAATCCTCAAATTTATCCGAAAACACAATACGTCCTCTTCCTATAATCACAATAGTGCAACCACAATCTTCCAAAGATTGAGAGAAGTAAACGATCACGTTTCCAGTACACCTCAATATGCAGTATGATCAAGCTTTTCTTTCAGCACAATCTTGCTCGTCAAGCAACTATCTAAGACAGATCTCCACAATCTTCTTGATGAGTTCTAGGAGCGCTTTCACAGAGATCAAAAATATGAAACAACAGAATGAAAATGTTAGAATAACCAAAGTCTCTGTGTCAAACAGAATAACGCCTATTTATAGTTTTCTATAAAACAGACGCTCCTGTAGTCGACTTCACTACTAATACAGTCGACTGTAATCAGACAGTTATGACAGTTAAAACAATTAGTAGCAGTCAGTCCAACCAAATTGATTACTCATTTAATTTAGTTGACTTGAATTTAATGCTTGGTCAAAGAGACAAAATATAGTCATTATAGTTCACAAGCATCAACAAAAATTCAAAACATAACTAAGTAATTTGAGTTGGCTGCGCATGCAGTCGACTATGTCACTTCAATTCAGTTTTAAAAATCTTTTCATTGCAAAATTACTCACAACACCTTTTTTGAAAATCTGTGAAAAGTCACGAGTTTTAATCAATTTTCCTGTTGAGATTTTTGACAACACAAACTCTATATCAATCTAGTTTTTGATGATGACAACACTATGCTTAATAACAGTACACATGTTGTTGTATTACATGTTCTTATTCTGAATTGTTTGTTATATCTGCTGAACATGTTTTGATGTACTGTGATGTATGTTCCTATGTTAATTGTGTGATATATTTGTGGAACATGTTTGTATGATAATGTGCAGTAAAATATCTTTGATAACAATACACATTTTATGGAACATTTTGGGAAGTGAAAAATCACAAGCACTTTTATGAACTTATAATTATGTGACAAAGTTCTAGTCCAATCGAATACACCTATAATGGATTCGACTATTCTAAAACCTTTGTACAAATTTTGAGAATCAGTGCTCTGTGATGTTTTGGATTAAAAAGAATTTTAAAATGTTTTTACATGTGTCAGACGACTTTGTCTTGTGTACATTTGACTATATCTTTGATTTTTTTGGGAATTCTGTTATGCTTACTTGCTCCAACAACTATATTTTTAAAAGTTAGTTAAGCATTGATGAATTGGTCAACTGTATTAAATGTGTGTTAATTTTTGTTGACTGAGAGCCTTTATGTTGACTGTCTGTTATAACTGTAATAATACAGTCAACTGAATTATTTTAAGTGACTTTAGTTCTTTAGCCAAGTTTTTCAAAGTTGGTTTGGCATCATCACTAGAGTGTTAACATAAAGATGAAGAGAAGAAGTTTTGATGATGTCAAAGTCAAGTATCAAGTACTCTTGTTGCAGGAAGATCTTCATGAAGACTTGTTTTTTATGTTAAAGTTTTTGAAATTTAGTAGATTGACAAATAGAGTGTGGTTTGTCATTGATTTTATATATTTTTTGCTTTAGGTTACGTTTAAATGCATTTTGAATAAGAAAACTTAATTTTATACTCAAGATAATTTGAAGAGAAATTTATCCCAAAATATAATTATCCCCAATATCCAGATAGCGTATTTGTGAGAGATTTCCAAGTGTAGGAGGAGTCCTCCCTGAGAAAAATGATCAATTGGAGAGATCAAGATATCTTAAGTTGGTAAAGGAGCCCAAAAACTATGGGATGTAACTCATTACAAAATAATTATTGTTGAGATCCAGATGTTGAATATATTGCAAGTGAATTAATGAAGTGACATTGATTTCACCTCTCAAATACCGGTGTATGGTCGAAGTTTCCATGAAGATCAAGCAGTTGTATATGAACAGTTTGATGGTTGGAGTGAATATGTTTCCATTTGTAGTAATCAGTATCATTGTGATGGTTGTTCCAAGTGGAGAGTATGGCAAAGTAATCTATGAGGCCTTGTTTGAAGCTGAGGAGTGCTTGTCTCTCCCTCTCTATGCACTTTGTTTCACCACTTTCGCTTGAGTTGTTCAATGTCACACTAATTCCTGAGTCAAGCAAAGAAAGCAAGAGAAAAACATAAAACGTTTTGAGGAAATAAGCAGTCATTATAGTTTTTCTGATATCAGATAATAATAACAAAAAGGAGAGTAAACAAAAGCATTATACTATGAACCCTTGTTCTTAAAACACGATGGTGATGTATATGAAGTAAAGAGTAGGCTTAGTGACCTGATATGAAATATTCTGTAGAACTCCAGAAACCATCATAGAGTATTTTAACATTAGAAGAGATTGTTGCGGGAATCACGACACACCCACACACGTTTGAAAACAGTTTTTATTTAAAATGGACCATTTTCAACACTTTCAAAATAGGTTTAAACCTCTTTTTGGTCCCTAAGTTATAAGCGAATGTTCAATTTAGTCCCCGTTTTTAAAAATGTAAATCTTTGGTCCCTAAGTTATAAAAAATGTATCAAATGAGTCATTTTTTGACTTGAAATACTATTTTTGGTTGTTTCTTAACAACTGCTACATCTTTATATTGCTCTGTTTTGTTTCTTAATAATAACAACACTTTAGATTGCTCTTTGTATTTTGACCATGAACATAAAAAAATGACTCATTTGATACATTTTTTATAACTTAGGAATCAAAAGTTTACATTTTTAAAAGCGGAGACTAAACTGAACATCTGCTCATAACTTAGGGACCAAAAAGAGGTTTAAACCTTCAAAATATTAATTGAAGAAGAAATAAAATAAATGGGATATGATATCATCTTAAAATGTAACCTCTCTTCTGTATAAGGCAAACATTCTCCCACTTGGTCCATTTTATACAACCATCAAACGTAATAAGAGACCAAATATATGAATCATGGTGACAGTTCCTCTAATAATGAGTATTATCTCCCATGTATTACGATGTATTTAGTCTCACATCACAAGCTCTTAACTCTAATGAATAAACCATATGTCTATTCTAGGTCACAATTAAAGGAGTTTTCTCAAAGTAACTAATTATATGCACAAATAATTGAGAAAATGTTAAACTGAATGACAATTTTATGGAAATGAAAGTACTTACAATGATTGTCATATCATGGAACCAAGTCCCATTCGTGTTACATGATCCTTAAAATTCTTTGGTGGCATGCCTTTAGTTGAAGGATCAACGATCATCAACTTGATGCTAACGTGCTCAATGACCACTTTCTTTCCTTTAACACATTTTCTTATGGAAAAATTTTTGTTATCGATGTGTTTACTTCGACTTCCAATTTATTATTCTTAGCCATAAAAACAACAGCAAAGTTATCACAATAAAACTTCAGTGGCCTAGCAATTGAGTCCACAACTCTAAGCCCAAATATAAAACTCTTCATATCTGCCAACAAAAGCAACATTTAACATCCATCAGTAGATGTTGTAGAAGCATCCATTAGTAGATGCTATCATCACTGCCAACAAAAGCATCATTTAACCTAAAAAAACTCAAACAAAAGAAAAATCAAATTCACAACACACAAATAATTCAATTAAAAAGAAAAAATTAGAAACTAGGTTGCCTCCCAACAAGCGCTCTTTTAACGTCATTAGCTTGACCCGGTAAAGCCTAAACACCTATCAGTAGGTGTTGATATTTTGATAGTCTTGACAACCCATAACCTATTCTGGAATTTCACTGGTGTGTCAGGTTTGGGTTTGTCACTTTTCACATCAGGGTGTTAGTGAACCAATTCTCCTTCCTTATCTGCCTCCTGATGATCTTGTGCTCCTAATACAAATTTTTATCCTGCACACACTAAAGAACATTGCACTAGAGCACATAACTAGGCCGAAAATAAAAACAGTAAAAATATTATTTTATTTTAATTTTCGTTTTTTTTAATTTTTTAAAATAAAAACAGGAAAAGATATATTTATTTTAATAATTTTTTTTATAAAAAAAAACAAAAAAATAAAAACAGAAAAAGAAATATTATTATTTTTTTATTTTTTTTAAAATAAAAATAGTAAAATATATTATTTTATTTTATTTTTTCATTTATGTTTTTATAAAGATAGAAAATAAAAACAAAAAAATAAAAACAAAAAAATAAAAACAGAAAAAAATAAAAACAAAAAGATAAAAAGAAAAAATAAAAACAGAAAAATAAAAACAGAAAAAGAAAAACACCCCTCAGTAGGTATTGATTCTCTTTGCTTGATATTCTTTTCTTTTTCTTCTTCCTGCTGAATTTCTTCAAAAAATTAAGAACATCAAGCACCTGTTTTCATATATCAATTATAAGAACTTTAATCTCCAATTTCTTGAAGATTTCAATAAAGCACTTAAACTTCTTTTCTTTCCTATGATATTTCTTTTGATGAGGAAGAGGTTTTGCATATGATCTTTTCTTCTTTCCTCTCTTCCTCTTTTTCTTAATCTCCTCCCTCAACTTTCTCTTTTTCTCTTTTCTTATTTTCTTCTTTTTTATTTTCGCACTTTTTTTCTTTTTTTTCTTTTCTCTCAACCACTTCTTTTTCTCTCTCCTCATCTTTTTATCCCTCACTGAACTTTTCTGTTTCTTCCTCCTCTAGTTTTTCCTCCTCTATCTTCTCCTCATCAACAACCTTATCAATTTGTGTCTCCAAATTCCTGAAGGTAACTTCATAGCTCTTGGAATCATACTTCTTCAAAAATTTGTTGAACTTTTCATTAAGGTTTTTGACTTGTTCCGTCAAATCAACTATCTAATGATATAGTTATTGATCATCCTCCCACGTTTCTGTTGATAAAGAAAATTGTTGTTGCCATGAACGTTGTTCAACTTCCCCCAACGTTTCTTTTCGCAAAGAGGATTGTTGCCCAAATTGGCTTTGATACATATTTGAATGAGGTTCCCACCGGTGGTTGAAATCATTTTGGTAGAATTGAGTGCCCATATAATCAAATTCTTGTCCAAACTGCATCCTGCAAACATTAGGCACAAAACCCTAGAAAACATTTATTAGAACAAAAATAAAAATAAACTTAAAAAATCATGTCAAATTTAATCAATTTACACTACTTGAAAAGTTAAACCAGGAGTCCCCGACAACGACACCAAAAACTTGTTAAACCCCTGGCAAGTGTACCATATCGTTATCAAGTAATATAAAACGGGTAAGTCGGAGTATTGTTATCCCAAAGGACTCTTAGGCCTTAACTTTCATGTAAATTAATCGCATAAGACTTGAGAAAGAAATTGATTTTAAATGGTTTAATGCTAGACGAAAATAAACATGCAAATGCAAATGAATCAATTGGCAAGGAAAAGATATGGATGAATGAAGTTGTTGGGGTTTACAATTTCATCTTACCCACCTTCTTATATCTACTTTTCTTATTTAATTTGCTTTATTATCATGTTGTCATGCAAACTTTCTTAGTCTACCCTACACCCAATCTCTTGGCGAAAAGAGCCTATTACTAATTACTGGCTTACTATCTCTAGTCTCCCCTAGTAATTAGCAATGCATTATAAACAGAAGTAAAATACAATTGATTGTCCTACCCCTATCTCTAGGAGCTATTCGCTTAATTAAGGAATTTGTACCAGTTCATGACATTACCGTATGATGCGTCGATATTTTATTGATTTCACTAAGTTTATTGTGCTAGAATTAATCAAGGAATTATGCTTAATTGTCCGGTATTTTCCCGTTTTTCCTAAATATGCTTAATTTGACCGAAAATTATAATTTTAATTAATTTGAATTTTCTGAGCTGATTATTTGCATTATTATTTTTAGGGAAAATTTTGGAAACACAATTTGGGACATTTGGAGGACACCAAATAAATTCAAGACTCTCAAATTTAGACATTTTAAATTTTAGTTATATTG
>NW_014541822.1:75322-79143 GCF_000741045.1 Vigna radiata var. radiata
GGATTTTCTTTGCCTTGCTGATGAGAACGATGCCTCATATGTCGGAGGTGCACACACGCATGATGATTTCATTTGTATTGCCTTACGTTTATTTTCCCTTCATGAACCGACACTTGCCTTGCAAAATTTACTTGATGAATTTATTTAGCAATTTAATTTTTAGCTTAAGCATTGCATTTAATTATCACACCACATGTTTCTTTATTATTTGTTACAATTTACTTAGTTCACACATCTTGCTTTAGGATCGTTTGGTTTATTATTTTCGTTCATTATGTTGTCTGTTGTGTTCGATTGTGTTGATTTTGATTAATCCGCATTCACAAACCTTTCATGATTTCCCCCCCCCTCCACTTCGTGTCTGACCTAATTCTCGAACCACATTTGGTCCTTGAGAGACGACCTAGGAGTCACTTCCTAGCTATACTGCATTTCTCATATGCAATCAAATTTGTATGGGCCGCGACACCCATCAAATTTTGGCGCCGTTGCCGGGGACCAATGGTTCGGTTTTAGGTCTTTTGTTGTGTTAGTGTGTGTTGTGTTTTTTCTCGTGTTGTGAGTGTGATGTTCTGTTTTGTGTGTTCGTCATTGTGTGTTGCATTTAGGTAGCTTTAGTTGCATATTTTCATTGCATTCTTCTTTTCCCCTTTCTTTCTACATGTCTACCTATTTTTGCTATGTGAGTAATTCTTATTCTGCCTGTGTCTATGATTATCCTCCTGCTTGTTACTCTGATTGTGATTCGCCTACTATCTTCTGTGTTGAGAATAATATGATTCCTCCTCCATCTCATGAGAGTGCTCCTAGGGAGCCGTTTCCACTTGATGAGGAGGATATTCGTTGTGCTTTCAACACTGGACTGATACATTTGCTGCCTAGGTTTCATGGTTTTGCAGGTGAATGCCCATATAGATATTTGGAGGAGTTCTACACCATATGCTCTTCAATGAAACCTCCAGATTTCTCGGATGTGGACATGTTCATAAGGGCATTTGAGTACTCATTGGATGGAGCGACAAGGGATTGATGTTGTTGTCTTACTCCAGGATCCGTCACCTGTTGGGATGATCTTGAGCATCAGTTTCTTAACAAATTCTCCCCTGTGCGGTATGGTCATAGCAACGATCCTGGGTGGACTGACCCTAGCTTGGGATGGTATGATGCTCCACAGCAATATCAACCATNTNCGAATTCTTGTATGNCTTCTCCACCTGTCCAGGAACCACAGCAGCTGCAGTTTCATGGGCCTGCCCAAGCAACTCCTCATCCTCCCACTGCTTCTGAGCCTACATTGAAGGAGTTGTTGAGACAGATGACTGCTCAAAATATGCAGTTTCAACAGGAAACCAGGGATCAGATTATGGAATTTCAGGAGTTTCAGCACGAATTTATAGCTTCATTTCAGAGTTTGAGTAATCAGTTGGGGCAGATGGCAACTCAACTCACTGAGGAACAGTCTCATGTTTCAGAGGAATCCCCATTTCAGGTTGTTCAGCTTCCAGTCGATGTTGGTGTCATCCATATAGGAGATGGGGAGCAGAGTCATGAGCTTACTATTGCGTCATCTACTTCCCCACCGTCCTATGCCTTCCCTCTTGCACTTCAGGATGCAGTTGCTCATTCCGCTGTTATTGGTGAGATGAATCATGAATCAGCACAGGTTTCCTCTAAACTTGAAATTCCACTTGCTTTGCCTGAGCTGTTTATGCATTCAAATATTCTTGATTCTGCTTCAGATTCACATGTTAGTGATGATTGTGATATGGAAACTGTGGAAACTGAAAATGCTTTAGACTTGGGATTAAATTTTGATCTTTCACAGTTTTCTGAAAATTTTAAATGTAGTTGTGAAGCTGGTTCTTGCTCTATTTGTGTTGAAATTAATTATGTGATACAACCAGCTTCCAACTTTATGATTGGTGATACTAACTGTGAATCTGATGAAAATGTTGAGGACCAGGCAAATATGAGCAGATATTTTTAGCCAGGTGGACTCTCTTCGTCTTCCACGATTGAAGGTGATTTACTGATGAATCATCCCTTCCTTGATTCGGTTGTGGAAGACATTTCTCTTCTCGATCAGATTTGGTGAATGAAGTCCTTTCTCAGCACTTCATTTCTTGATCCATTTATGGAAGACACTTCTCTGCAAGTCCAAAATTGGCAACTACCACCATGATCAGGGGAGTTTTATTTTCCCTCCTCCTTCTTTCCCACTCTTATTGCAGTTGTCCATGATATGTTCACTGTTTTGACTGTTGATCTTATGCTTGTGACACATTGAGGACACTGTGTAGTTTAAGTGTGGTATATTGGGGGAGATTTTGAATTTTCTTTGTTAGTTTTACTTTCTGCGTTAAATTTTTTCTTTTCTAGGTAGTTTTTGTTCTGTCTTGTGTACAATTCTGCATGTTTCTTTTGATTTCTGGACTTTGTTTTGGTTGTAGATTTGTCTTTCACTTCATTGATACTCTAAGTGATTTGAAATCTATGTTGTTCCTTGCTTGGAAGATGATTATGACGTTTGAGAGTTGAATTGATTGTGACAGAAATGTCCTGTGTGAGATTTGAGCCACTTGATATTCTTTCTTGTGTGTGATATGTCTCTTGATTGGTTGCACATATGCCTTGGCTTGACTCTTGTTCATGATTCTTGATTGATATGCATGTTTGGAAGTGATAAAGACAACTTTGTTGTTGAGCCTCTCTAGCCAAATAAGCCTACCTTCTAGTGATCCTTTGATAGCCCCTTTGAGCCTTTACTTTCCTCATTTCTTTGTTTTGAAGCTCATACTCTAGCCCTAAGTGAAAAACCATGATTACCTTAACCTTAGGGAATTTTGGAGCTTTGGAAGTGTTTTGGGAATAAGTGTGGTCTCTTAGGATATTCAGATCAATTGGTTAGTTGGCTCCTCTTCTCGTTTTGTTTTGTAAATATGTTGTGTATCCTTTCTCTTAGAGTTGTGTTCTGAAAAGAGAGAAAAGAAAAGAGACAAGATGAAAAAAAAAAAAGAAAAAAAATACAGAAAAATAAAAAAAATATTGCAATAATGGAGTCAAGAGAGGATTCAATTAGAGGTTTTTGGGTGTGATTTGATTGTGTTTCACTTGTTCCCCATTGCTCCTCTATTCCTTTTGGTTGTAGCTTCTCATCCATATTTATCCTCCCTTGTCCTTGGCCACAGTACATCCATAAAAAATCTTTTGATTTGAACATGCATATGTTTTGAATGTTGATATTAGAGGCTTGCCAAGACTGTTTGTTGCTTGCTTTCTTGAGTGCATTGAGTTGAATTTATTTACCCTAGACACTTGAGAGAAACACTGACAGTGTGCATTTGTGAGGATCTGTTACTTTTGATTCACCTCTTGAGCTGATTGATCATTTTGCCATGCTTTGAATTGCTTGGATGATTTCATGAGTATCTGTTTTCCTTGATTCTGTGTTGGATACTGTCCACTGCCTTTTACTGTCCAGATTTCTTGAGAACTGTGCAACTCTATGTCTGTCCTTGTGAGTCTTTGATTCTGTGTGATGAGTCTGTGTCAATTCCCTGATGTCCGTTGAATTGTTCCCTGTTTTGCGTCTTGGTTTTGCCCAGGAGTGCAAAAGACTAAGTGTGGTCTATTTTGATGAGTCAATATTTTATTAATTTCACTTAGTTTATTGTGCTAGAACTATTCAGGGAATTGTGCTTAATTGTCCGGTATTTTCTCGTTTTTCCTAAATATGCTTAATTTGACCAGAAATTATAATTTTAATTAATTTGAATTTTCTGAGCTAATTATTTGCATTATTATTTTCAGGGAAAATTTTG
>NW_014541822.1:80343-179174 GCF_000741045.1 Vigna radiata var. radiata
GGATTTTCTTTGCCTTGCTGATGAGAACGATGCCTCATATGTCGGAGGTGCACACACGCATGATGATTTCATTTGTATTGCCTTACGTTTATTTTGCCTTCATGAACCGACACTTGCCTTGCAAAATTTACCTGATGAATTTATTTAGCAATTTACTTTTTAGCTTAAGCATTGCATTTAATTATCACACCACATGTTTCTTTATTATTTGTTACAATTTACTTAGTTCACACATCTTGCTTTAGGACCGTTTGGTTTATTATTTTCGTTCATTATGTTGTCTGTTCTGTTCGATTGTGTTGATTTTGATTAATCNGCATTCACAAACCTTTCACGATTTCCCCCCCCCCCTTCGTGTCTGACCTAATTCTCGAACCACATTTGGTCTTTGAGAGACGACCTAGGAGTCACTTCCTAGCTATACTGCATTTCTCATATGCAATCAAATTTGTAGGGCCGCGTCACCCATCACCGTACGTCTCGTATCGATAAAGGCAAATATCATTTACCGAATGAGTTAAACGATAAAAACATTAAGTACAGATAAGAAACCCAACAATTGATAATATAAGCATATGCAATCATACAAATAAAATAAGAATTTTGATATAATAGAGTTTCAAAAGATTACATTGTTCTCCAACAATAAAGGGTTTAGTTCACCATGGACATGGTGAAACTAGATGGAATTAACACTAGTGCAGTCAAGAGAAACGACACCGGTTGTTTTCAGCTATAGGCACCGGTTCCGCAACCGAGGCATATACAGCCGAGGCAAACAAAGATAGGTTTTTTGCCTCGGTTCACAAATAACCGATGCAGTACAATTTTTCCTTTTTATAATTTTTTTTTCTCAAAAAATTTTTCGCCTCGGTTCCTACTAAACTGAGGTTGTATCTCCATAATACAAAAAAAAAAGTCTACAAATGATGGTTACTAACTATTGCATTTTAGGATAAAAGAACTATACAACATAAAAAAAAAAAAACTATTTGAACATGAATTTTTCCGAAATCAAATCCATATTCCAAAGCATGTTCCACATAATAAAAAAAAACTTACAATACATAGTCCATGTTTATTAGTGTTTCCTCCCTAAAACATGAAAAACCAGTGCATCTAACATTACTAATACATTCTAATTTCAATTCCCATCCCCCAAATATATTAAAACATTACTTGGCTTCAGCTTCAGCTTCAATCAAATTAGTCAAATATTACTTGGCTGCAACCATTTTCTCTATGCAGCAATGTAACTTCGAATAATCCTGCAAAATAATCAACAAAGCTATGTGTGTATAAATTAACCTTTCAAATCTTTTCCTCTTTGTTTCGTATTTACCCTTTAACACTATCATGCATAATTTGTTTGGTATCTACACTAGGACTTCAAAAGTAGTTCGTCAGGACTAGCAGCATATTACATCACCACTAGGATGAATTCACTCGCCGAAGCATTCGTCTTGGTTTACTCTTCTCCTCAATTGGAATAAGGCACTCCATGAGCTGCAAACAAAGACTAAAAGGAGACTGATCACATTAACAGACATGTAGCAACCACTTAAAAAGTAATTATACCCTTATATAAGTTAAAACCTTATGGGTTTGTTGCCCAACCATTACTTGTCAAAGCCATTCTTAGTACAATTGTTAGAAAACAGGTGTGAATGAAATTCATCTAACAGATGACAATTGCTGATAAAAGACATTAGCCTTCACCCAGTATATCGGTTCCTGGTTCTAATGTATGTATAATATGCCATTGCTCTTACTTTGTTGATAAGGGTTGTTAAGAGCCTGAGGAAAAGTTAATCTTTATTTAATGTGTTGTACAACGTGGACATATAAAAAGCCATTGATCATATTCACTGTAAAAAATTCTTCAAATTCAAAATTTGTAATGTTCCCTATGGGGATTCTTTGAGAGAATCTAATGCCTATCGAAACAGGTTGCATTCCTGTAGGCAAAAACACACTCATAAAGAATAACCTGCAAACAAAAATAAACTAAACCAACATTATTATACTTCACACCAGTAACAGACAAAATACAGGATAACACTAACTGATTCAAAAATTAATTAATAAACAATAACAGAACCATATGCTGATATTACACATTACTCTTGAGAATATACAATTCAGAACACAATAAATGAGAAAGAGTTACACATACATTAGAAGATGCAGCAAATATAACACAAATAACCAAACGCCTATATATTTAACAATTATATGACAGGAATATATAATAATTTTCATGTAAAGTAATGGAGAACACTATGACTTGCTTGAATAAAAATAGAAATACAAGACTAAGCTAAAGTTGAACGCTATTTTAACATGATTATTTAATCTTCCTTCTCACATGTTGCATAAATTATCTACACTAGTGGCTTGCTTTAGTAAATAATCTACTTGCTCTACAATATCAATTTCTCAGCAATCCAAAGAAGGCCCAACATTAATAAAACAATTCAGTAGAAGATTTTGTGATTGCGAAAATACCCTACTTACGTGCTTTCAGAGATATCTCGACCATCAATTTTCATCTCAACCCGCCCTAATATTGACAAGGCATAAGCATTTTTACCTAACATAAAGTTCAAATATAAGCAAATGAAGAAGAGCATGTCTATTCCTTTACATTCAATCACATACAAAATTATGATGTCTGAATGACATAGTAATAATGAGGTACTAATATGCATAAAAGATTACTTGGTGGTTTTAGTATTGTTTCTTATCTATTTTTTTCAAACAATACTGTTCATGAATATCATTGGATATCAAAATACAATCTCCATAACTTGTTTAATAGTAAAATTAAAACATTTTAGAAGATCTTAACTGTGGTCAAGACAAAATCTAGACATTATGGATCAAATTAAAACATTAAAACATTTTACTTGGTGGATACTGGGCATACCTGATTGAACCTCTGCCTTTTCCTTTCGGCCTGCATATAACAACACCCAATATTTCATAAACTCACGAATCGTATTTTAACAAAAAAAAAAGAACAAAAATCTCTAGAAAGAATCAACCAAGAAAAACTAGATTTTCACAACTGATAATAATAAATTAATAAAAAAAAAGATGAGGCGTGAGGAAACGAACCTCTTCCTTTAACAATCGAGCATTCTCTTCCTTGAGAAGTGTAACCAAAGACTCTAACTCAACTGTATAAGCCTGGAAACAACAAACATCATCATCATCACAAACTGCCACTCGCCGAAGCAACTGTATAGAGGAATTACACTATACTAAATTAAGTTATAAGAAAATTAAGAAAACCCAAAAAATTATCAGTAGGAAGACAAGAAAACCCTCGGCACCATCACCGATTTCCTCTGCTCCCCCTCCTTCCATGAATCCTCTAGCGCTGTCATCCCCTCCGCCCTCCCACTATGGTGCTTTCAGCCCCACCTCGAGCCTCCCAATACTCGATTGCGGGCTCCATGGCTCCCCGATGGATGAAGCTAGTGATAAGAGGCTCGCCCGGATGAAGCAGGCCGCCAATGACCAAGGGGAGCTCGACGGATGCGTCGAGGGTTTTGAGGTTAGGCAGTTGAGCATAATGGTCGGATCTGATGCTAGGAGCTACACCAAGGGTTTGAAGGAGTATTATAAGAATGGGGAGGTAGCGGCGGCGAGGAAACAACGGGGAGGCACGACGGCAAGGCAATGCTTGGATGGCAGCACCGATGATGGGGTCCGGAGATCTTGCGTGACAAAAGGAATGAGAAGGATTCACCGATTGAATTGGTGAAATGGAACGAGAAAGTGTTTTGTTCGGTCAAAAACGAAGGAGAAGGTGTGAGAAGGATGAAAATGGTGTTAATCGAAGTTTCAATCGGTGAGTTTAAAGGCAAGATGCATTCAACCGGTAGGAATGAAAGAAATCAGTGGTTTAAACGGCCAAAAATGGAGAAAACTGGGTGATTGATGATGAACCCTAGCAGAGGCTGAAGATAGGGTTTCAGGAGAGGTTGTGCTACGAGAATGGAAATGTCTCGTAAAGGCACTGGAAGCAACGAATAGGTGGTGTGAGGATGGCGCATATTCAGGAGAGGAAATATTGACCATATACTGACTCGGTTATACCTTAACCGAAGTATAACATTTCTACTACCTCGATTCTTTCTTCCAACTGATGCCTATACGCAGATTATACGTTTTGTATGTTTTCTAACCGAGATAATATGAGTATTATGCCTTGGTTCCTCTTGAACCGAGGCCTATAAATTGGCTCATATTGCAATATTGCCACCACACTTATATTTGCTTCGGGTTTGTATAAACTGAGACCTATTAGCCGAATTATAAAACCTTTTTTTTACTAGTGTAAATGAAAGAATGGAAGAATAAACCCTAAATTTGGTAGGTTGAAGCCTAAGCATCCAAGGAACCGCCACCAAGGAGTGTAGAACAACTCTGGACGTCTCTGCCTGCCAAAAGATTACTTTGAGAATCGCACTGGGGCTGTTTATAGTGCATAAAAGTAATAGAATTTAGCCCATTTGATGGACTCTCAGTGCCTAATTTGGCCACTCAGCGGTTTGCCTCTAATCGCAAAACCGCTCAACGGTCCAATACGCCGCTCAGCGGTGGCCCTCTAATTGCATAGGACACTCAGTGGTGCTGCTCAAGCAAGAAGCAGCGGCTTCACCCACGAAAGTGGTGCTCAGTGTTGGAATTGGCGTTGAGCGATGCACTTGACTCTTCTTTTCATCCTCTTTCTTCTTCTTTCATGAGTCTAAGTCCCCCTTGCTTCACTTCCATCTTCAATTCACATCAAAACCCTGCAAAATAATGCAAAATCAAGCATAATATCTCTAAAATCAACTTTTGACTCTCACATGACTCAACTAAGTGTTTTTCTTGATTCTAAGCTCATTCTAAGCCATAAAGGGTGTTTTGATATCAAATTCAAGCATAAAAATAACGGTTTTTAGACCGTTATCAATATAGCTAAAACTTCAAACCTCTTACTTTTCCAAAAACCTCTTACTTTTCCAAGAACAAGATGGCCTCCAACAGGATCAAATTATCTCAAGGTAGAGAACATTTATCAAAAGGGAACTTAACCCAATCAGCATATGTATGACCGTTATTCTTTTTAATAGACTTGATCAAGAGCCCTTTTGCCTCAAAATTTGAATGGTTACATCTCAATGTTCTTAAAAGAACTCAAAGTTAACCTATCTAGTGTTGGAATTGGTCAACTAAACCAAGAAATAATGGACATCTGGTTAAGAGAAATTGTGCATAATTTCCTAACATCTAGTTCGTGGACTGTTCATTACTATAGTTTTTTTCTCTTAATCCACAGCATATAAAAGCTTAGGGTTTCTTTTAGAATGGTTATGTCTATATGAAGTAACTTATTGTCCTGCAAAAAAGGAGTTGGAATAATTTTTATGGATGTATCATTTTTCCTTTGGCTTGTTGGAATTTCTAGAGTTCAGGATGTACTAAAATCTCTTGATCTAGACTATGGATTCACTGTTTTGTTTTTCTAATTTACCATTTTTTAAGTTTTCTTTTATTATGAAACAGGTGGGCATGAACTCAGCAAAAGTACTGGGCATTTAACACATAGTTAGTATGTATGATTTATTTTGGATCATGAGAGATTGTGTAACGTTTTTATGTACTGGTATATACCATTCACATTCTCTTTTTGATCAATTAACTTAACATGTTCAAAAGCTTGGATCATTGGGTCAGCTAAATGTAACACGATGTGGCCTGTGGTGGATAGAAATGTTAAAGGCACGTGAGATCAATGTAATTGTTAAATTTTTAAGTTGAATTACAAACAATGTAATTTTCAATTTTTATGTATAAGAGTTCTACATGATTAGATGTTTTTCAATATTACATTTTGAGTTAAGGAACTATTTTTATGTGTAATTATGTTATGTAATATGAAATTGAATTTTATACAGGTCTGAATATGGATAGTAGCATATACAAATCTAATACTTAAAAAAAAGTCACTTTTTACATCGATTCATGTTATGGCAGGTACAAAATGTTTTGTTTTTTCACACCGATTATAACAACATCAGGTGTAAATATCAAACTTTTATGCCTGTTACAGACAGAACCGGTGCAAAAAGTTAAAGTTTTTATACCGGTTCTAGAAAGGTGTAAAAAAATGAAAACTTTCTATACCCCAACACGAAAATCGGTATAAAAAGCCTTTTTTAACCGGTACAAAAAACCTTTGCACTAGTAATTAAATATTAGTATAAATTCCACGCGTACTTTAATCTTAATTGCATGTATAACAGTGCCTATCATAACACCATAACCTATATGTATATATATTTACACGCATATAACAACAACATGAAAAAGCACTATCAATGTAAAAGTTCAACGTAAACAGTAAACAACACATAATTTAACATATATGAAAAGCAAGTGCGCAGAATGAAAAGATAACTTTGGATTAAAGCTAGAAGAAAAGCAACGTACAATCTTAATTAAAACCAGAAGCAGAGTAGCATACCTTTCAATCTCCAGTGCGCGTATGTATGCAACATATAAAGAAGAAAATAAAAATTGAAATATATGTTTATGAAAGATGCGCAAAATGGAACGCAAAAACAAAGTGCATTTCGATCATCTTCAACCTTTCACATGGTTCCAACAAGGCGTATACAAATGCAAACCCAATAATAAGTGAGGGTTTTAGCATCAAAATATTTCACAGAAAATTTCAGAGTAAGCTTTCTTCTTTCTACCTCGTTTCAAAACAATTGATAAAACTGAAACACAATACACAAAGGAGTGAACCAGACATGGCAAAGAATAAACATGCTCTGATACCAAATGAAACAGATTCATACTAAAGATTAAATAAATCTAAATATGTCAAACAAGCACATACATTTAAGCATATTCAGATTATAAGAAAGAAAAGTGAAAGCAAAAAGACCAACCTCCAGCCATTGTTGTATATGCTTGCTTAACTTCTAGTTTCTGAACCCTTACTCTTAAAACACGATGGTGATGTATATGAAGTAAAGAGTAGGCTCAGTGACCTGATATGAAATTTTCTGTAGAACTCTAGAAACAATCATAGAGTATTTTAACATTAGAAGAAATTGTTGCGGGAATCACGACACACCTTGAAAATGGTTTTTATTTAAAATGGATCACTTTCAGCACTTTCAAAATATTAACTGAAAAAGAAATAAAATAAATGGGATATGATATTATCTTAAAATATAACCTCTCTTTTGTACAAAGCTAACACATCAATAATACAAAAAAGAAGATATAAACTAGTCCTTACCATATTCATTTTATTGGTTAGAATAGGGAACATATTGAAAAGAGAAAGCATGACACTAGTCCAAAAAGACCTTATAATATTTACTTAATATCTTTTTTATTTAAATTAATTTTTAAAAAAATATTTCAGTTTTAAAAATATTTTTCATTTTTAGAAATTAATTATTATTTTAGATTAAGATTGAAATGTTGTAAATATTTTGTATTTTCTATTATGTTACATTTTGTTATATATATATAGGGTACATCAATAAAATATAATGAGAAGTTCACCCATACAATATATTTCTTATATATCTCATTTTTTTGTATTTTCTAAAAATCTTCAACAGTGATATCAAATTTATTATTCTTAGGGCAGTTAGACGATAATAATGCAATCTTACCCAAAAGGGCTAAATTTATCGAAAGTCAAGAAGGAAAGGTAATGACAAAATCATGTTTGTTTACAGTTGTTTCACAAATGAATTCGAACCTTAAAGTATACGAAAAGAAAAATTGAGGATTATTTGGAAGAAGAATATGAAGGGAACAAAAAAATTTGAGGCGTGATAATTTTAAACTAGATAAGTAAGTTTGAGATGAAAAGGAAGATAGAGTTTAAGATAATCAATGAATACAAAAACAAACTGTTGGGTATTTTGAAGAAGATAAAATTATTGGGAAAGAGTTTTCATATTTTAGACTCAGTTGAGAGAATCTTGGTGATGGTGCTGAAAAGATACGAAACATCTTGCTTTCTTAGAAAACACATAAGAAGTGATACATTATTTTAAGTACAAAAACAACAAAGATTAATGAAAGAAGATCATACAATTGAAGTTATTTTATTTTTATGATGAAAATAATGCTCTTATAGTTAAGAAGAAGCAAATATAACAACACACAATTTTTTTTTCATATTATTCCTATTGCAAGAAAAAAAAAGAAATCACCAAAATCAATTAGTGTTGGTAGAGACCAAATATATAAAATGTTACACAATGCAGTCAATTGGAACATGTAAAAAAGTATGCAAATTCCAAACTCTTCAAGAAAATGTCATGAGTATCTATAAGAGGAATCATTCATTTCAACATCATGCGGTTAACTTCTCCTGAAAGCTACAAGAACAATTTTATTGAAAACTCATTTAGGTATCAAAATATTTAATTATAATATATTTTTTGTTTTATTAGCTTTTAAAAAATATTTTTGTTTTAAAAATATCTTTAGTTATTATTTTATATTATGATTGAGATGTTATAAATATTTTATATTTAATATTTAATATTTTGTTACATTTGTTCTATATAGGCCACATCAATAAAATATAAGAGCTGGTTTCTTTCCTACAATATATTTCTTATATATCTCATATTTTAATATTCTAAAAATTCCCAACATAGACACTTGAAAATGAAATTGGTCTAAAGGAACCGACTGTTCTAATCCAATTAATCCTGGGATGGAAAAATTAAGCATGTTAGACATATCAAAGGAAGAAAATGAGAGTAGCCCAAGAAGTCTTTAAACTATTAATGTTGTATTTGAAATCCATTTTATGGGTTGGAAAAATTAAGCATCTTAGACACATGAAAAGCAGAAAATGATATTGGTCCAAAGAGCTTATTCAAATATTAAAAGAAGAAAATGAAATGGTCCAAAGCACTTGAAGATAGTACTGTTCAAATCTATTACTGTTAAATTAAAGACTTAATGAGATAATGAAAATAATGAAACATGCAAAATATCACACAACTTAAATGAAAAGAAAAGGAAAAAATAATTTAAAAACCCAATTCACAACTTGTAAAGTTTAAAAAACTGTCAACATTTATATTGACAATAGTTCGGCTAGTGGACTGGTTGGCTTTTTCACCTTTCACTTTCTAAAGAGCGGAAAAAGAAAATGGAAATTAGTTGTTATTTTGGCATACAAAGTATTCCATCGTTTGAATTCATAGATATGGTAATTCGCTTAAGACGTTTTAATTTTTTTGCACGATGTGGAGATATGTATGAAATGCATAATAACACACTAGTAAAAAGTAGGAATTATACAGCGCACATTATGCCACGGTTCACCAGAAACTGCAGCATAATGCTGCGCAGTGGCAGTTTTGTAAATAAATCGAACTTATATGCCGCAGTTCCCCACTTAACCGCGGCATATACCCCAGTCAACCATCACCTTTGACTCCACATCAGGAAAAAAAAATTTAATAACAGGGGAATATGCTGCGGTTGCTCAGAGAACCGCGACATATACCCCACCTCCTGACATTCCCTATTAGTCAGCCGCTGCAATAAATTGGCAGGGGCTGACTGATCGGGAATGTCAGCAGGTAGCATGGGGAATAGGCCGCGGTTGCTCCGAGAACCGCGGCATATACCCCCTGCTACCTCTGACATTCCCCAAAAGGCAGTTGGGAAGGCAGTTAGGGGATTCTGAACGTTGGAGAATAGGCCGCGGTTGGCAGAGAACCGCGGCATATTCCCTGATCTGAGTAAATTTTAAAAATTTCAGAGCATATGCCGCGGTTGGGCGCTGAACCACGACATATAAGTTAAAAAATATTTCAAACAGGCACGGATCGACTGAAGAACCGGACCATGGATGCAGCGGAAGACCGGAAATGGAGAGAACCTATTTAGGGTAGTTTATTCGGTGTAGGTGATAGGTTTAGGGATTGATGAGGCTTTAATCGGTGAAAATGGAGGATTCACCAATTGAATCGGTGAAATGGAAAGAATCGAGGTTTTGATCGGTGATAAAGGAGGTAAAAGCCAAAAATGATCGGTAAAAGGGAAGGATAGGCTACGAGAAGACGAATATGAGAAGTGGTTTGGTGGACGAAGACTTACAATGGCTAGATCGGAGCGGAGAAAGTGGTCGGTGGCTGGAGACGGTCTCCAGAGTGAGACGCTGATGAACGCAGATGAGAAATGGCGTTGTGTGGAGTTGATGGAACGTTCGAGAGGTTATGTGGCTGGTGTGGCAGTGAGAAGCCACGAGTCAGCGATTGATTGAAAGGTGGCGTATGGTGGTATTAAGTGGAGAGAGAGAAATATGATGTGGAAAATGAGAGAATGGTAAGTGTGAGATGGAAGGTGGCTAGAGGAGATCCTTTGGGATTCTCTAGCCTTGACTTTCAAGGTAGAATTTCTCTGGAGTGATTCTCAACAGGAAACAATTCAATTATCTCAAAAGTATTACAAGATGTGTTAGCATGCATATATATAGGTCTAAATGTACCACATGCCTAACACATTGTACACATGTCTATTACAAATAAAAGAAATACTAGACTAAGGAACTTGGGCTTGGGCCCAAGTCATCATCCCCTCCCCCTTGGAAAGGATTTGTCCTCAAATCTTGATGGTTCTCTTGAGGACTTATTTTTAATTGCCTCTCTACAAATTCTTATTGGGTCAAAGATAAATCTGCAATAAGCATCAAACATAACACTAATTAGTTTTCTATGACCCAAAGTATATAAAAGAATATTTTTAGAAAAAGGTTTCTTAATTTTAAAATTTTCAATATGATGATTACAAAGAAACCATTCTTCATTTGAAAACTTTTTGTCTTGAGTTAGTGATAACCAAAAAGGTAACTCTAAGTCATGATTTTGATTGCCATATGTTAAAATTTGCAACTTTTGAAAAGATGTGATGGTAATGTTTTGGAAAGAAAAGATGAATTTGGAACATTTAATTTCAATTGAAGGAAAGTTAAAGGATAGAAAACCACCCCTTTTGGGTTCTAGATTAGGAGATATTGTCAGCAATTTCTTTTCTTCCCTTTCCTTCCTTTCAAGTTCTTCCTTCTTTTTCTTTTGTAGTCTCTCTTCCTTCTCTCGCTTTTCTTCCTCTTCTCTCTTTTCTTTCTCTCTTCTTATTCTTTCTTTTTCTTCCTCTTCTTTCCTATGTTGCTCTCTTTTTGCTTCCTCTTCTTTCCTATGTTGCTCTCTTCTTTCTTCCTCTTCTCTCCTATGTTGCTCTCTTCTTTCTTCCTCTTCTTTCCTATGTTGCTCTCTTCTTTCTTCCTCTTCTCTCATATGTTGCTCTGTTCTTTCTTCCTCTTCTATCCTTGCTTACTCTCTTCTTCTCTCCCTTTCTCTTCTTCTCTCTTCTTCTCTCTTTCTTTCTTTCCTTCTCTCTTGTCTTTCCATTCTTTCTTGTTGTTCCCTACGTTTTCTCTCTAAGTCTCTTTTACTTCCCTCATTCAAGAACTTCATAGGTTTATCTCTAAATTCTCTTTCCTGACAATAAAATCCACTTAAACTTTTAATGAATGCTCTACCCTCTTGAATGAATTCTTTTAAAAGCTCTTGATTTCTTTCTCTTTTAATGACTCTAAGTTCATTTTGTATGATTGAGGATTGCACCTCCCTATTAATCTTATCTTGAGTCAAACTCTTTTCTAAATTACCAATCTTATTCATTATGGTCCTAAGAGTATATTGCTGCTCAAATTCTCTAATCCTATGACTAGACATCCTATATTCTT
The DNA here is from genome assembly GCF_000741045.1 of Vigna radiata var. radiata. Lineage (NCBI taxonomy): Eukaryota > Viridiplantae > Streptophyta > Magnoliopsida > Fabales > Fabaceae > Vigna > Vigna radiata. The sequence goes on from NW_014541822.1 coordinate 92,150, forward strand.
AAAACAAAGTTTACCTGACTCAAACAATCAAAGACAACTAAAAGGACATGCAAACTCTAAACGAACTCTAATTATCCTACGCCCCTAGACGAACACAAACACAACGGACTCTAATGTGAAAAAAGTCACACCTATACGTGATACACAAGATCAAACACTCAAAAGAAAACAACTAAAGTTGCCAAGTGTTGGAAAGAGCACCAAGGACTCTTCCTAACTTGGACTTTATAAGAGGCCTTTTACAAACACAAAAGCTAAGACTAACAGTTGGGCTGCAAGCCCATCAAATACAAATAAAAAAAAACAAAAGCTATGCTACGGTCTTGATCTTGATCCAACGCAGTGACAACCCACAACTGCTACGACCCTTGTTCAAATGAAGATCCACGTGCTTGACTGGTCTTTATCTTGGAGTGGTGCAGTTGATGAGCTTATCTTCACGGGGTCTCAAATTGAATCTGCTGCACAATAATTCACTCAAAATCAGCAAATCACAATCTTCAACAAATTACAAGCTATAACAGAACAACTTAAACCAACAGAACCAAGATAGTTAAGCAACTTCCCTTTCTCTTGGTAGCACACGTTTTCCCAACCTCGTTAGCTTCAATTCAGTTCTCAACTTATATTACACAGTCAATTGCAACTAAATCAGCAGATCAAACAATTCCAATTCCACTAATTGCAAGTTATACCAAAACAGTTTAAGCAAACAACTTCCCTATTATTCTCTCGGCTTGTTGTTAAAGTGATATAGCCAACAGATCCTAGATGCTCTTAATTATAACCTGCTGCACAAGTTTTCCAATTCTCCCTATAGAGGTCAACTAAACAAAACTGCACACTTAAACTGGTTAGCACAGTTCAGATTCAAACTTTTTACAACACTCACAATTACACACACTCTCAACAAAAAGTTTGGCTTTTTAATGCAGCCCCAAAACTCAAAACTCAGGATTCTCTCTACAACAGCTTCCACACTCAAGGGTTAGGTTTTGAAAAAGATTTTAGTCAAGGCCAGAGAATTTTGTGGATCACTTCCACCTAAGAGGCTACCATTCACAAATACCTTTCTTCCAATTTCCAAAAATTAAGAATGGAATCAGATTATCAATGATGAAAATGGTCAGGCTAAGGTAAAGTGATAGGCAATGACAAACAACAGGGTAATAGACTCAAGAGCATATTCATAAAGCAAAGAAAAGTTCCAATTAAAAACGGCTGAACAGATTTACCCGTGATGGATAAAACCAAAATAGCCAAACAATTGACAAGCAAACAAAAATCAAAGCTATCAAGAAAGTAAGCACTCAAAATGATCCTAAGAATGGTGCTAGAATAGATTTTAAAAACAACAAAAGACACAACAAGAAATCACAGAACTGGTTGTTGAACTCAGATTTTCAGAAGCAAAACTGAACTTGCCCAATAGCTAATGCTAGCATTTTCAGTTCTAGACACATTTGCATACTGAAATACACTGAAGCAAGTTTAAGGATGCTTGTTTTGATCACGCAAGGCCATTTTACACACTTTCATAGGCTTTTACTCAAATTCATATATTCAGTTCCTCATTTTTCTTTTCAAGATTTGCCTCTTTTGACTGATTTTCTCAACTAATATGCTTTTATTTCATCTTGGACCAAAACAGTGATTTAACAAGCATTTAAACAACTTAGTTCTGCAGTTTGGAAGATAAAACAAAATGGTTTGCAAAGACTCTAGGATATTGATTAAACGAGAAGCTTAGTAATGAACTAATACCAAGCAGAACAGACACACGCTAAAAAACATTCAAAGAAGTACCAGTTCGGTGTAGCTGGCCAAAACAAAATTCTGCAGATTAACAATGTGCAACCAAGCTAGGCTAAACCCTTCATTGCTTATTTGGTATGCATTTGCTACTCACAAAGCAAAATTTAATTCAAATATTCCAGACTTGAATTATTCAGAATTGAAACTACATGTAATTATGCACAGTGAAGCAGATTCAAATAGCAATGCAACTTATAACCTCTGCCACTGAAATCTACCACCAAGCTCATTCAACCGAATGTCATTGCTTGTATTGACGAATATAATTTACTCAGTGCAATTTTCAAAGACTTGTTCTGGAATTAAAACTGAAACAATGCTTAGAATGACAATACACACACTGAAATCAATATTGATACATCCTTAGCAATTTGTCATCGAAGCTCATTTAACATTTTCATAGCTTCTTTTGATGTACAGAATTTACACCAAAGCGTACTTCAATTTTTAACTCAGGAAAGAAATGACAAGAAAAACAAAGCACTGATTAAAAGGAAACAATGCACATGACATATAACATAACAGAAAATGATTTCAAAACTTAAAAGACTCAATTAAATTGGAATCACCGAATTAAGATGAAAATAATACTCAAGACGCAAGGCACAGAACAAATACATCTACACAATATTAGAACCTAAACGCAAAATAGCAAAGAACACAGACACTGAATCAAAACTCATCAAGACAGTGAATGAAAATGATGAACAACGCGAGAATGATAAAGAAAAACAACACGACTCAGAATCAAAAGAGACAAAACAATATGAATCAACACGAACAGATCAAGAATCAGGACAGAATCGAAAATCAGAGAAGCAATGCAAATCAGAGAGAAACACGATACTTAGCTTTGAAGCGTGCCTAACCTGAGGAAGAGAACCTATGCTCTGATACCACATGATGAGCTCGACTCTAAGGCAGATCGGCGACGAGTTGAAGAAACAGGCACGGATCGACTGACGAACCGGACCATGGACGCAGCGGAAGATCGGAAACGGAGAGAACCTAGGGTTTAGGGTAGTTTGTTCGGTGTAGTTGATAGGCTTAAGGATTGATGAGGCTTTAATCGGTGAAACTGGAGGATTCACCGATTGAATCGGTTGAATGGAAAGAATCGAGGTTTTGATCGGTGATAAAGGAGGTAAAAGCCAAAAAAGATCGGTAAAAGGGAAGGATAGGCTACGAGAAGACGAATCTGAGAAGTGGTTTGGTGGACGAAGACTTACAATGGCTAGATCGGAGATGAGAAAGTGGTCGGTGGCTGGAGACGGTCTCCAGAGTGAGATGCTGATGAACGCAAATGAGAAATGGCGTTGTGTGGAGTTGATGGAACGTTCGAGAGGTTATGTGGCTGGTGTGGTAGTGAGAAGCCACGAGTCAGCGACTGATTGGAAGGTGGCGTACCGTGGTATTAGGTGGAGAGAGAGAAATCTGATGTGGAAAATGAGTGAATGGTAAGTGTGAGATGGAAGGTGGCTAGAGAAGATCCTTTGGGATTCTCTAGCCTTGACTTTCAAGGTAGAATTGCTCTGGAGTGATTCTCAACAGGAAACAATTCAATTATCTCAAAAGTGATTACTAGATGTGTTAGCATGCCTATATATAGGTCTAAATGTACCACATGCCTAACACATTGTACACATGTCTATTACAAATAAAAGAAATTCTAGACTAAGGAACTTGGGCTTGGGCCCAAGTCATCATGGAGAATGTGCATAGACTATAGAAAGTTGAACAAGGCCACAAGGAAGGACCATTTTCCCCTTCCTTTCATGGATCAGATGTTGGAGAGGCTAGCTGGTCAAGCTTTCTATTGCTTTCTTGATGGTTACTCTGGGTATAACCAAATTGTTGTGGATCCACAAGACAAGGAGAAAACTGCCTTCACTTGTCCATTTGGTGTGTTTGCTCATAGAAAAATTCCTTTTGGATTATGCAATGCCCCAACAACATTTCAAAGATGTATGCAGACTATCTTCTCAAATCTAGTTGAAAAATGCATTGAGGTCTTTATGGATGATATTTCAGTGTTTGGAGGCTCATTCAACTTATGCTTGTCAAATATTGAGATAGTCCTTAAAAGATGCAATCAGACAAATCTTATTCTTAATTGGGAAAAATGTCACTTCATGGTGACTGAGGGCATTGTGTTGGGTCATAAAATATCATCCAAGGGGATTGAGGTAGATAGAGCCAAGGTGGAGGTTATTGAAAAGCTTCCTCCACCAACCAATGTAAAAGGTACACGAAGCTTTCTTGGTCACGCAGGGTTCTATAGAAGATTCATTAAAGATTTTTCCAAGATTGCTAAGCCTTTAAGCAATCTCCTTGTAAAAGACACACCCTTTGAATGGATGAGGAATGCATAAGAGCATTTGAAATTTTGAAGAACAAGTTGAGTTCGGCCCCGGTGATCATAGCTCCTAATTAAGACCAAAACTTTGAGTTGATGTGCGATGCCAGTGACTATGCTATAGGAGTTGTGCTTGGCCAAAGGAGAGAAAAGATCTTTCATGCCATCTACTATGCTAGCAAAGTCTTGAATGGTGCCCAACTCAATTATGCCACAACGGAGAAGGAGTTTCTTGCCATAGTCTATGCATTGGAGAAGTTTATTCCCTATCTTATTGGGTCTAAGGTGATCATTTACACCGACCATGCTACCATTAAGTATTTGCTCACAAAACCTGACTTCAAACCAAGACTAATAAGATGGGTTTTATTGCTCCAAGAGTTCGATGTTGAGATTCATGATAAGAAGGGAAGCGAGAATGTCATTGCGGATCATTTATCCAGGCTTATCAATGAAGAAGTCACTTGTAAGGAAGAAGAGATCCGTGAGTCATTCTCAGATGAGACACTCCTGCATATTCAGCAGAGGCCATGGTTTGCTGACATGGCTAAATTCAAGGCTGCAGGGGTCATACCAGAAGATGTAACATAGCATCAGAAAAAGAAATTCCTACATGATGCAAAGCAGTTTATCTGGGATGATCCTTTGTTGTTCAAGATTGGAGCTGACAACCTATTGAGGAGGTGTGTCACTAGTGAGGAGGCAACAGGTATTCTATGGCACTGTCATAACTCCCGATATGGAGGCCACTTCAATGGAGAGAGAACTGCTGCAAAAGTTCTCCAATCTGGATTCTATTGGCCTACCTTGTTCAAGGATGCTCACCATCATGCTAGAAGCTGTGACAAATACCAAATAACGGGGAGTATCTCAAGGAGGCATGAAATGCCCTTGCAAATGATTCAAGAGGTGGAAGTCTTTGATTGTTGGGGCATAGACTTTGTTGGCCCTCTTCCTCCTTCNTTCAACAATGANTATATCNTNGTGGCCGTTGATTATGTGAGCAAATGGGTGGAGGCAGCTGCTTGCCCCAAAAATGATGCATCCACAGTCATCAAGTTCTTGAAAAAGCAAGTTTTTACCCGGTTTGGAGTTCCTAGGGTCCTCATTAGTGATGAAGGGTCTCACTTTTGTAATGATCAATTGGCCAAGGTGCTTAAGCACTATGAATTTAAACATAAGGTGGCCTCACCTTATCACCCACAGACAAATGGCCAAGCGGAAGTTTCAAACCGGGAGATAAAGAAGATCTTGGAGAAAACCGTTGCTTCTTCTAGGAAGGATTGGTCTCAAAAGCTGGATGCTTATAGAACTGCCATGAAAACTCCAGTGGGCCTAACTCCTTTCCAACTTGTCTATGGGAAAGCTTGTCACTTACCGGTTGAGTTAGAGCATCGTGCTTATTAGGCTCTCAAATTCTTGAACTTTGACCCATCCATGTCTGCAGAGAAGAGAAAGAGGCAACTTCTAGAACTTGAAGAAATGCGCCTCCATGCTTATGATTCCTCCAAGAACTACAAGGAGAAGGTCAAGTTCTACCATGACAAGAAGTTGGTGAAGAAAGTCTTCCATTCGGGTCAACAAGTCTTATTGTTCAACTCCCGCTTCAAACTCTTTGCGGGCAAATTGAAATCCAAGTTGTCGGGTCCGTTCACTATCAAAGATGTCAAACAACATGGAGCAGTTGAACTGATAGATCTTTCCTCTGATGACCCACAAAGAAGCTGGGTAGTCAATGGGCAACGACTCAAGCATTACTTAGGTGGTGAGGTTGAACGCCTCAACACAAGTATTGAGTTGGTTGACCCTTGAGCATCATGGTGTCAAGCTAATGACATTAAACGAGCGCTTGCTGGGAGGCAACCCAGTTTTTCTACTCCTTCTCTTTTCACATTTTGTTATTTTGGTGTGTTTTGATTATTTAAATTTGGTTTGATATGTGGTGTGTGCAAATTAGTTGTTTAGGAATTGTGCTTTTGTTTGGAAGTTTGTGTTACATTGGTGGAATATGAGTGTTGTGATGTCTTGCTGTGAATAGACTCAATTCAAGTTGTTTAATTGTATTATGGTGTGTTGGTGCTTGTTTAAGCTTATATTGATGAGTTGAGGCATGCTTTATGTGCTTTTGTTGTCAAAGAGTCAAAATTTAAGTTGGAGAGTTGGAAAGCTTGGGAGTGGACATTTGATTTGGAGTTCTAGCACTCAATTTCACTCCCTATGAATTTGAACACGTTTGTATAGTGGAAACACATTGATCTGGGCTGAATTGAGTGTTTAGAAGTGTCTAAAATCAAAAGTCAAAGTTGAGTTGGACCATAAATGTGCGCTGCAGAATTCTGTAGAAATTCTGCAGAATTGCGCCCAAGCGCCTCCTGAAGGGCGTCCAGCGCCATTTTTCTCTGCCTCTAATCTGGTTTGCTACAAAAATTCGCGCCCAAGTGCCTGCAAAAGGGTGCCCAGCACCCCTGTCTGCTGCTTCCCAGTTAAAAGTCATGCCTAAGCGCCCCATAGGGGGCGCCTGGGCATAAATTATGAAGAAAAGTGGAATCTGGTTTGGACTTTTGTGCACAATATTGACCCATTTAATGTTTCCCCAACCCCAAACCCTAGCGTCCCCCTGCTCCCTCTCCACTACACTCTCAGTTTTCATTCACTCCCACCCCCCATGTTTTCCACTCACTCACTCACCACCATCAACTACAACTCATGCACTTCCCTGCAACTCTCCCTTCCTCAACCCTCTTTCACTTTCACTTTCACTACCACTTTTTCCTCCATACCCAATCTTCTCTACAACCACATTCTCCCCCACTCACTCACACTCTTCCATTCTCCCAAACCCAATCAACCACCACTCTGAACTCACGGCCACTCCAATCACCTAGCCCCCTCACTTTCTTCTTCCACTTTCCACCACTACTTTACATTGCTACCGCAAACCACCACTACCCCCCACGCCCAAACCCTTTTCTTTCTTCTTCCCTATCACCCCTTTGCCACACTGATGGGTGTCGCCGCCCATACAAATTTGATTGCATATTAGGAATGCAGTATAGCTAGGAATGACTCCAAGATCGTCTCACAAGGACCAACTGCGGTTCAGAATCAGGTCTAACACAGTGTGGGGGGATTTTGAAAAGGTTTCACCATGCATGAAAATGAAATTAAAACAATAAAAACGAAACTGCTACAGTAATTACGAAAATTCATGCTGGAACTGGACAACTCTGACCTTTGCTCAATGTTTTAACCATAACATTTTCTACAGAGTTCTAAATGAGATGAGGTTTTTTTTCCTGGAAAGTAGACTCAATTATCTTTCATTTGATATATAAAACGTAGCATTTGGACCTCTGGTGTGGTTGCAGTAATTTTTTTAAAATCGAGTCCAGAGAGTGAAAATGCTAAACCAAATACTAGACTAAACAAATATCTAAACACAGTTAAATTAAATGCAAAACTAAATTAAAGAAATTAAAAACAACTAATCCTACAATGCAAACTAATTTAAAGCTAAGAAAAATAAACAACATATTTTTTTTTTACCAACTCACATGACCTCACCCCAAATTAAACTTCCATGGCTCTCCAATAAACCAAGGACCGTGCACCTCTATTTTTTATAAGAGCAATTAAATTGGTGAACAAACTTCACTTTCCTTGCAGCATGACCATGGCACCCAAAGGGGATTCAATGCCCTTCTTCACTCCTTAATTAAATAAAATAAAAGCAAGCTAACTACACCTAAGCTACCAAAACGTCCCATCCTACTTCCATTTATCCTAATTCTAATTCTATTAATGAAAGCTAAGGAAATGCAAATTCTCTCCAGCTGCAGCTATGACCAACCTAATCTATTTTTCAATTCAAGAAAACAAAAGAAATGCTAGCAATTATAAGTTTCCAACCGTCCCATCACCATCAATGCCATTACTCATTCAAATATAAACCAAGTTCAAAGAAAGAAAGCTTAGCAAAAAGGTGTGACAATGACTATTTAAAGATGCAATTGAAAGACTAAAAGTTTGGTGTGGCTGCTGGGATATAAAATCCAATGTAATAAATTGCTCCTCAAATAGCGTGAAATGCATTCAAGAGCTCATCCCCTGAAACATTCAAAGAAAAAGAAACCAAATGGTGGCTGGAAGCACACACCATCCAATAACCGAGAGTCAACCGAAAATTCTTTTCATTCCCAAAGTTCAATGCCCTTTCCATTAGCCGAGAAGTGTTGTACCCTTCTCCTTTTGTTTACTAATCTTTTTAAGAGAAAATTGAAGAAACCTTGATGCTGACACCGTCCAGGTCATCCAAACAAGAAGTAACACCATGAGAAATACATCTATCAATGCATCAAAAGGAAAAGAAATTGTGCTTTAATATTCAAAGAAGTGTCAGCATCGTGAATACAAAGACAAACTCAAAATAGATCTAAAGACTTTGCACCAAAAATGAAAGGAAAAAAGAAAGTAAACATTTTTATTCAACCAATATGCCAAAACCCGTGACGGCAGCTGCAGCTCCTTTCATTTTTCTCAACCAAAATCAAACAACATCATGATTTCAATAATACGTTGTAGCCACCCCCAATTCTCAATTTGCCTAGAGCTTATGTAAAAAATTCCCTGTAATGGCTGCAAGGGGTTCTAATCCCTAGGGCCAAGTGTCCTAAAAATTAGAGTGGGGTCCACCCAACCCTAGGTGCCATGTGTCCTACTATTTGGGCCCATCATAAATTTTTCAACATTGACCCAATTGTGCACAAGTTTAATTAAAAACATTCTTTACTACTAAGTTACAATATAATTAAATTTGAAATGTCCAAGTGGAGAGTCTTGAATTATTTTGTCTCCTCCAAATGTCCCAAATTGTGTTTCCAAAATTCTCCCTACAAATAATAATGCAAATAATTAGCTCAGAAAATTCAAATTAATTAAAATTAGAATATCCGGTCAAATTAAGCATATTTAGGAAAAACGGGAAAATACCAGAAAATTAAGCACAATTCCCTAATTAATTCTAGCACAATAAACTAAGTAAAGTCAAGAAAATATCGACTCATCACACACTCTTACCCATTGCACTAGCTCCTCACACAAACCTCACAGAGCATCTCCATCTCTGCTGCTGCAGCACCTAGTCTCATGCCCTTCTCACTCTGACTTTCAGCTTCCAACTCAAGTAGTCCAATTTCTAGCTTCATATGCATTTGTCTGTGATTCCCTTTGTTGTATCATTTGTGGTGCTTTGTACTTTGTTGTGCATACTGTCCAGTTTCATTATGTTAATTGGCCCGACTGTGAAAGTCTGCTGCTGACTTTGCTGTCAATATTCTTGTAATTTTGTCTCAATATCCATGATTTTGTTTTGCATCGCAGTAGTTGAAACATATTGGTGAGTTGTTGGTTATTGACCACATGTTTTCGGTTTAGGGATGTACATTGTCATGCTTTGACCTTGAATGATATCTTTGTATGTTCTCTGAAGCTGAACTGTGTGAGGATTTCATCTTGGATAGGCACCAAACTTCACTATCACAACCATGTGCCACATGTCTACACAATTCGCGCCCAGGCACCCCCTATAGGGCGCCCAGGCGCCACTCACAAGCGCAGCATTTCGCACCTAGCGCCTCCTGAAGGGCGCCCAGGCGCCACCTGCACACACAACACTCCTCTTCCATCAATGTTGTGCTCTGTTTTCGCTTTATTATGTTCTTATTTGTTTGTCTTTGCTGTGTTCCCACTATGTTGTGCATTGTTAAGCCTTAGTGTTGGGGAATGATGTAAACTATATAAACCATTTGTAAATGCACTTGTTCTAAATGAAAATATGCTTCTCTCGTTACTTGTTAGTGTTTAATTTTGTGCTTAAAGCTTGTTATGACTTGATCAACCATGGCATGATGTTAGGGTTTACTTAGTATTGGGAAATATTTTGTGAATCTTGAAATGAAGATAAACACCTAAATGAAATAGTGTCTAGGGAAAGAGTTAGGACCTTTGGTTGTCTTAAACTTCTTTTCTTAATGTGGGTGAACTTGTTGGGTTGCCAAGGGATTGAGATTTTACAAGTGAACCTAGGCTTTCTCACCAAAGGGTTGGGTTTAAGTAACTTAGCTAGTTGACAAGAACAAGTTAATGAACAAGAGTGGTTGGGTGCATTTGCATAGGATTGTATAAGTTGAAATCATTCTCCAACATATTCACTCCAACATATTCATTCCACATATTCATCAATCATCTCATTTTCACGTGTTTTGGCCTGAAGTAGTTCAAACCTTTACTTATGATGACTTTTACTTTCATCGCACAATTTCACACTCAAATGAAATCATTCTTTAGCTTAAATTAGTTAGCAATTATACGATAGTAAAGTAGTGACCGAGTCTCTTGGGAAACGATATCCGGTCTTACCGGTTTTACTACTTGAGCGATTTGGTGCACTTGCCAAAGTCTCAACACATATGTCTTTTTGATGGAGGCATGACATCTAGAAATTGGGTTACCTCCCAAAGATTGTTTCCATTAATGGGATATATAATGGAGGAATAAATTTCTTCATACGCTGACTTTTTAAAGCATGCAGGTATGTATTGTTTTGCATCTATGTTGAGTAATCTCATTGCAGCCAATGCATGTACACAAGGTATTCCTAAGATGCTCCATTTCCTACAAGAGCATGAATATTGATCTATATCCACCACAATGTCTGACTTCAAATAGCCTATTGCAGACCAGCTGTGAACATAAGCTAACATTAGTTATATAATAGGTGGGATAACATAAACAAAGATATAGACATAATTCTTGGGTACTTGAGAATCCAATTCTTTGTTAGTAGTGCCTCCTTTTGTAGTCTACTCAGTATTTTTGGGCAAATTGATGACTTAAATGACGTTACCCTTGACCTATTAATTGCCCATCTCTTCATGAAGTATAGTTTGATTTCCTCCAACATTGTAATAATTGGTTTTGTCCTTGTATTGACCAGAACACTATTAAATGCTTCTGGCATGTTATTTACCAAAGTATCATATTGAGTTGTGCTTGTGAACCTTGATCTATACCGAAACCTGCAATAAACATGTATGTCATACAAGAAATATATCATGTATAATCAGAAAGTAACAACATCTTGTTTAGCAAACAAGGAGTATGAATATTGCACAACAGAACAATCATCAAGAAGCAACAACTCAATATTGTTTCACTGCCACATCATTTACATGCACTGCATAAGTTAATAAAAAGTGGAATAATGGGAAGCATGTGTCGAAAAACATCTACCTTGGAGGAATAGCTATCAGGTGTCAAAAAACATCTTGGTTCACTTCTTTGATACTTCTCATCACATTCTCCCGTTGTTGTGTGTGGGTTACTAAAGATTCCCTCCACATAAGCTTTTTCAGATTCTTTCTAGGAAATTTCTTCTTGAAGTTGGCATATAAATGCCTTACACAAAATCTTTGTGCAACTTCAGGAACAACATCTTGTACAGCTTGTAACAAACCCTTTAAATGAGTCATAAAAAACTTACATGATATTGATTTAAAGTCATTTGTATAAGATAGAAGAGAATAACTATAATGGAATTTACCTTTTGTTGATCTGATATGATTGTAAGTGAAGAACACACCTTTAAGTCCACCCAGGTCTTCAATCAATAACTCCATAAACCATGTCCAAGTCTCCTTGTTCTCAACTTCTACTATTGCATTTGCTAGTGGCAACATTTGGTCATTTGCATCTCGAGCCACAGTAGTTAATAGCTCACCACGATGTCTGCCTTTCAAAAAGGCTCCATCAAGGCCAATGATTGGCCTGCATGAGACAAAGTTGTCTTTGCATGCCTTTAGGCATGCGTAAAACCTCTTGAAGATTGGTTTCCCATCATATGGATCAACTTTCACCTTGATTGTGGACCCATGGTTTCTTGCTAATAACTCATGAGCATAATCATAAATTCTACTATATTGCTTAATGAAGGACCCTGCCACTTCATCTAATGCATAGGCTTTGGCCCTGTAAGCCATATTCTTAGATATTGCTATGTTCCATTTCCTAGTAAATTTATCTCTAATATCAACTCTCTTTACATTAAGATTCTCTCTTATTGTTTTTTCCAGTTTTCTACTAAGCTATTTTGCATTGAATAGCCGCAACTTGTGTTCCCTACTGAATGTATGCCTCTCAACCATAGTCCTCCTTTGCCATGACTTCACTGCACCCATGAAACCAAAATATATGCCACCCACTGACATTCTCCTTTTGATCCCAAACATTTAACCCTTATTCTTTTTTTATCATTTTTAACAAGTTTTAAATTTTTCCCATTCTCTACTGCATAAGTTTTGATGGCATCAAGAATGTTTTGTTTATCCACGAAATATGTTCCCACTTCCCAATTGAAATCAAGCATCTTTTTTGGCATAGTAAAGGTAGAAAAATGTTGATACCCCTCTTCATCTTCACTTTCTTCATAACTTATGTCAGGCGAAGTTAAGTCCTCAGAATTCCAATTCATCATTGAACCAACTCAAATCATTAATCTCATCTTCTTCCATATCTGACTCATACCCAGGTGAAAAAGGTTCAACCTCAACCTCCAAATTAGTAAAACTTTCACTTACATCACACTGCACATTTATGTCTACTAACCCATCATCACTATTCATCTCACCATCATCACCATCACGTGATGTACTCCAATCACGGACTTCAACTTCTATATCCTCCAAGTCTTCTACTTCTATTGTGTAAGCCTCACCATCTAACCTATCACCCTCACCATCTAACTTATCACCCTCACCCTCTTGTGCACCCTTTTGTGCTTCTATCCTCTCAGCCTCAACAGGACCTTCCTGAACCTCTATCCTATTACCCTCACCCTCTTCATTCACTTCATCTGCTTTTGTCCTCTCAGCATGAGCTTCCTCAACCTCTACTTTCTCAGCATCAGTTTCCTCAACCTCAGCTTCCTCAACCTTTATCCTCTCTTCCTGCACTTGATCTGCTTCTGTCCTCTCAGCATGACCTCCCTCAATATCTATCCTCTCACCGTCAACTTCAACTTCTTGTGCTTCTTTCCTCTCACCCTCATTTTCATATGCTTCTGTCATCTCAGCCTCACCAACAACAACTTCTACCCTCTGACCATGAGCACCTACCCCCTCATCCAACTGTTGCCTCACACCATCATACATACCCTCAACAACTTCTGCACCCTCACCACCCTCATTCACCTAATGTGCAACTTCTTCAACTCCTTCATCAACGTTGTATTCAATCATGTGAATCACTTCAGCTTCAGATATAGTGTGCACAACATATAAATGAACTTGTCCATTTAACTGAGCTAAATTAACCATATGCATGGCACCTACGTTATCAGACAATAGTTCTAGCCTATCATCCAATACACGACCACATCCAAAAGAAAACCACAATTCCTTAAAACCATCGTACCCAAGACTTTTTACTACACTTACTACAACAAAATAACTCCACACGTCAGGATAAAAAAGCATTGTATCACTTTTCCCTTCATACTTCAGGCACCTGTCATTGAAAAACTTACCCCCATGGTGAATAACAACATCTATATCGTCCATCACACACAACAATATTCTACACCTACAAATAAGCCTAAAACGACAAAAAACACCGCTTATAAATATGATAATGACACAACAAAAGAGCTGTAACTATGGGGGACATAGGGGACCACAACCACATTATGGAAACACCATATCTTTAGACAACCCAACCCCACAATGAAAAAAGCATCCCCAGATAACAACAAAAACAACACAATATTAAATTCATACTAACCTTCCACCAACTTCCACTCGAACAGCTCAAAGCACTTGACGCACACGTAGAACGACTTCGCGATTGACGTACAAACTCCAATGAAGAAACTCTAAAGCCCTAATGAAGTCTCTATCCTCTCTTCTAATGACTTCGCGCAAGCTTCCAATGCACTATCCTCTCAGATTTTTACTCGAAATTGAATCCCAAATTCAATTTCATTGAACCCTAAATCCCGAAATCATATTTCAGAATTCCCTTATTTGAAATTAATACATTTTAAGTAATTCCACGTTTAATCTCTAATTCATGCCATGTTTCAACACTAAAAATGCCACATTTACAGAAATGAACAACTCATCCTCCCTGTTGTACAAAAAGTTAACTCCGTTAACTAAATTTAACGAAAATGGCTTAATTGATTGAAATTAGCACTTATAAAGACCCAATTGGAGATTTTAATAAGAAAGGGATCAAAATGGGAAGTGCCCCAAAAATACGAACAACTAAAGGGTTTAAACCTTTATTAAATTCCAAATTTATCATGTTGTGTTTTGTGTTCTTTGCAGTTGTAATTTTGTTTTCCCTTTGCTAAAGGAATCCAAATATCATTTTTTTATTAATTATAATTACAACAAGGTATTTTACTGTACTGTTATTTCATAGTTATTTTATTTATATATTGCTAATACTTAAATTTATTTCATATATAAGGTTAATAGTTAAATCTTTGCAGATTTTCATAAAAGAATAAATATTTATTTTTGATTTTATTTATTCGAGTGTCCCATTTATATATACTGGTTTTTTATTTCCTTAACTTTGTTAATCCCTCTTATTACAAACTTCGGTTCCTTCATAGTACACACCAACAAGAAGTGATTGGAAGATAGGTTATGGGTTCCTTTTTGGTATTATGGTTACTATAGCTATTGTTCTAGAAGTATTGGCTTATTTGAAAAGATCAGAGGTGCTTTCTCTACCTCCTAACTTCCAAACAGACCCTGTTGGAGGAGCTACATTTCCAAGTAATCAAGCCTTTTCTTTCTTTTTTCTTCCCTCGTTTTATATAACCTGTTTATTGAAAATGACGCTGAAAAAAAAGAACTTTTAGTTTTATCTACGGACTATGTTATATACCACTTTTATGGAGCAAGGGGAATGTGATTGCTACTAGTTTTATAGTTCCACAAACATTGTCAATTGTTCCATTTAATGCAGCCCATACATAACCAGCGTCAAGTTTGCCAAGTTAGACAATCCCTGTTTGGTATTCTCACTCAGTTTCACCAGATTGAAGTCTTTTTGTTTTCTTATGCATTCTTTGTCGAATTTCTTTTTAAGATTGCCGAGAATGTAAATGACGATTCATAAGAGCTTTCTATTTACCATTAGATTTTATAATTTGTAGCCTTTTTTTCTTCTAGAGATATATGTATTGGAATTTAAGAATCATACTTTGTTCTTTGTTGAATGACGAAAGATTACATTCATTAGTACCTTCTTCAAGAGATATGTTCCAGAAAATTATTTAACTTGAAAGGAAATTACAGAGTTCATCGCATTACCAGCTATATTACAATTTGCTAATGACTTTAAATGTAGTTCAATGATTCTTTATAATTTAATCCTGCTGGGTTCTTACAAAAGCTTTTTGGCCGTCGGTAATTACCGAAGGTCAAAATTCGTCTGCAATGGTTAGCGACAAAGGATTTACCGAGGGCAAACTAGTCGTCGCTGATCCGTCAATAATAGACATTACTGACGACTTTTTGGCTATTTCCGACGGACTACGACCGTCGATAATGCCCTTCTTTTTGGAACCCCAAAATGATCATGAAGAACGTTGTGTCAGAGTCACCGGAAACTCACTGTGAAGAAGTCGCAACTCAGTTGTCACGAAGAGAATGTCATTGTCGTTGCACCCACGAATGGAAACGTATTTCCACGGGGAGGAATGGGTTTCCTCCTACTATATCGTTTCTATTTTCTATTATATCTTAGTTGGCAATATACTTTTGCCTCACTGCCTGTTCTTTTTTTCTTTGTTGTGTTAGCTAGTTTGTTAGGATGGGTAGTTATGTTTGCATCATCATTCTTTGTATTGAATATGTTGTATAATTCAACATCCTTTTCTTATTATAGATGTGTTGAATATAATGAGGATTTAATAATTTTGAAACCAGAAGTACTCTTTGCTTTCTTTATCATTGTATCAGAGTTGAAACCTCACATATCTTCCACTTAACACTTTCCTCTTCTTCCTTAATACTTGACCTTGACTTCCATCAACCAGAATACTTCACAAACACCGAATCATTTGGTGAATCTGGCTAATCCGCTCTACCTGCATCCTGGAGAGAATCCAACATTGTTGCTTGTTTCGCCTCTTCTCGTAGAGAGCAATTTCCACCAATGGGAGAGAATCATGGTAGTAGCACTTGAAACCAAAAACAAGGAGTGATTCATTCATGGAACTCTTCCTTTTTCACCTACTACAAATCCACTACACGAGGCTTGGCGAAGATCCAATCGGATGGTAATATCATCTGATCAAGTAATTAGTGATGTGGATGGACACAACATCAAAAATTTGGCAGGATCTCAATGGGAGAGCAATTTCATCCAATGGGAGAGAAACATGCTAGTAGCACTTGAAACCAAAAACAAGGAGCGATTCATTCATGGAACTCTTCCCTTTTCGCCTACTACAAATCCACTGCACGAGGCTTGGCAAAGATCTAATCGGATGGTAATGTCATCCGATCAAGTAATTAGTGATGTGGATGGACACAACATCAAAAATTTAGCAGGATCTCAATGATCGCTCCTCTTATGGTGATAAATTTAGGATTTTTTATCTTCAGGATCAGATTCTTGCATATCATCAAGGTGAATTCAGTGTTTCTAAATACTATACCCAACTGAAAAATCTCGTGGAAAGAACTGGAGCTTTATTAGTGTGTTTTGACTTGCACCTGTTTGACACCCTGTGCGTGTGGTCTTCTTTCTAAACTTCACAAAGAATGCGAGATGATTATGTGATTCTCTTTCTTCGCGGCCTTAATGTGAGTTATGCGCAAGTTGGTTCTCAAATAATGATGTTGGATCTTGCGCCTTCGATTGTCAAGGCTTTTTCTATGGTTCTTTAGCATGATCGTGATTCTTTGGCTTTTGCTACTCTATCCAAAGATCAACCATGTTTCCACTCCTCCAACAAGACCAATTCTAATGCTAGTTGGATCTATTGCAAGAACAACAAATTCCAAGAACAACGTAAGAAAACCAATCACACAATAGAGACTTGCTACTTTCGTATTGGTTTTACTACTTGTTATAAAAAGACTAAAACCAACAACAAAGCTTCTGCCAGTTTGGTTGAATGTATTCCTTTGCTTCTCCTTAGCAATCCAATTTGGATGGTGTTGATAGGGGGAGCACAATGTTAGCTAAATCGACTCCCTGATGCTTGTTTTTTGTGATGACAACACATTGTTAATGAAAACACATATGTGTGTACTGTGTTATGTGTTACATGTGGTTATGCTTATTGTGAAATATGCACATATATGTTGTAATTGTCACATTTGATACATTGTGTTGATTGATGAATACTACTATTTTTATAAAGTTATCATATTTGTGTATGCACAATATATGTTTTGGAAATAGAAAAACCACATGCACAAAAGTATATTTGTATGACTTAATCGATTACAATGTTGTGATAATCAATTAAGGTCATCAGACAGCTTGAGTTTTAAACTGTGGCAAAACAACTAGTTTTGAATCGATTACATTAGTTGGTAAATTGATTAAAACTCGTGTGTTTGCACATATCTTTTTCAAACGTGTTGTGATGGATTTTGGAAACTAGTTTTCAAAAGTGTTGAAGCTTAATCGATTACATGGATTATGTATTTAATTAAGTTTGTTAAGATTTAAAAACTATTTCATGCTTTTCATATTTTTTTCAATGGTCATATTTTTAAATATGCTTTTGAGAATCGATTACATTTATTGAACATTCAATTATGTGTTTTGACTGCTGATAATCTGTTACAAGTGTTTAATGTAACCGATTAGATTAATAGAGTAATCGACTAAATTGGTCAGATTTGAGTAAAATTATATATAGACGCATTGATTAAATTTCTGTAAGACAATTGAGATTAACACTTTCATATCTGATTCATTTTGTTAGAGAATTTTTACATAGGTGATCAAACGCTCCAAGAAAAAAGAACTAGAAGTGGTTTACTATTCTTGAAGATTTCTTGAGAGACAAGCTTAACTGATTTGAAAAGGCTGATCTTTCTGCACAATTGAGGTGCTTGTTGCGTGATCAGGAGAAGATTCACAAATGTTGTCTTGTACTTGGAGAGGGTTCTTAAAGGGGTTACTATAGGAGAGGATTGTTCTTGCTACATGTCTTTTGTATTTGGCTATATTAGATTAGTGAGTTAGAGAGGTCATTTACATTTTGACATATTGGTCGCTATAAAACTCTTGTTGTAAGAACTCATATCTCTATAGTGAAATTAACTTTCAATATCGAATTGATTGAAAGGACACTGGATGTAGGCAATTGAGGCAGAACTTGTATAAAAATCAGAGTTTGATTTTTCTTCTCCCTAACTCTTTGAATTAATTAATTGTGTTATGTCTTTAATTGATTATGCATATTGTTACATTGCATGCATTTTGCTCACTGTCAAAGAAAGGTTTAAAGATTCATACTATTTGCGAAAAACATTTCAAAAGTGATTATTTTTATAAAACACCAATTCACTCCCCTCTTGGTGTTAAGAAACAAAGCTCATCTATTTTAATAATTGGCACCAGAGCTGGTTTTCAAAATTTATTTGAAAAACAAATCCATTAACCTTTTTGTCTAATCGATTTGTTTGATCTTGAGATGGCTTCTGTTTCTCAAACACTAAGGAAGAGTGAATCTATTGTTGAGTGTGTGCATGTTACTTTTAATGATAAGTGCAATTAAATCACTAATGCTTTTAATGAGTCATTTGAAGCAAATTTATTGCGAAACAGAAAAGATGATCTAAATAGACTGGAATCCTGAGTTGAAAGGGTGAACCTGTAGGCTAAAAGATTTATTAGATTTGTCAACAAGAAGAAAGCTGACGAGCATCAAAATGATGATGAAAAGAAGATGAAGCAAGAGAATCTATCAGGGACTGATCTTATCATGATGGCTAAGTCAGAAACAACAAAAGCGTCCCTGGAACAAGAAGCAATGGGATTCATGTGGTATCTGGATAGCGGATGTTCAAGGCACATGCTAGGAGTCCAACAAAATTCAAATCTCTCACAGGACTACAGGTCATGTTACTTATGGTGATAATAACATGGGTAAAATCATCGGTATTGGTAAAATTCAAACACCTTCTGCATACGAAATTGATAATATTGCTTGTTGAAAGTTTGAAACATAATCTGCTTAGTATTAACTAATTGTGTGAAAAAGACTTAAGATAACATTTGAACCAAACTACTGTCTGATAAGCAATGGTTCAACATATGAGTTCTTATTAATAGGAAAGAGATACAACAACATATACATACATATATATATATATATATATATATATATATATATATATATATATATATATATATATATATATATATATATATATAATATATATATATAGATATATATGTATATAGATATATATGTATATTATATAGATATATATGTATATATATATATATATATATAATTGACTTTCGAAAAACATCATTCAAGTCTATTGCATGTCTCATGTCTAAAGAAGATGATGCCTGGTTATGGCACAAAAGATTATCTAACATAAATAAGGGTCAATTAAACAAACTTGTGTCTAAGGATCTTGTTATCGGTCTTCCAAATATACGTTATGCCTTTGAAAGATTATGTGAAGCCTGTCAAAAAGAGAAACAAACAAGAGTGCCTTTTAAAAATAAAAGAGAGGTGTCTACTACTAGACTCCTTGAATTATTACATATGGACTTGTTCGGTCCCTCAAGAGTCAGGAGTCTTGGAGGAAATTTGTATGGTTTGGTAATTGTTGATGATTATTCTCGTTATACCTGGACCTTCTTTATTTCTGGTAAAAGTGAAACTTCCTAGGTGTTCAAGAAATTTGTTGTTGTGATACAAAATGAAAAGGAACTCGGGATAAAACCCGTAAGAAGTGATCATGGCAAAGAATTCCAAAATGAGGTGTTTGATGACTACTGTGCGAAAATGGGAATCTCTCATAACTTTTCTGCACCAAGAACCCCTCAACAGAATGGAGTTGTGGAAAGAAAGAATAGAGCATTGGAAGAGTTGGTAAGAACTATGCTTAAAAAGAGATACTTACCAAAATACTTTTAGGCGGTTGCTGTAAGCATGCTATGTACTTAACAGAACTGTGATAAGATCAATGCTGAAACTAACTCCCTATGAGTTGTTCAAGGGTAGGAAGCCAAACATATACACATGAGGATTTTTGGATGTTAGTGTTTTGTTCTTAATAATGGTAAGGAAAGCCTAGGCAAGTTCAATTCTAAAGCTATGGGGCTATCTTTATTGGTTACTCACTTACAAGTAAAGCTTACAAGGTATATAATAAAAGAACTATGTGTGTTGAGGAAATTGTACATGTAGCATTTGATGAATATATTAACACTACTACTAATTAAATGCATTCCAGAAAGTCTATAAGTGCAGGTGATTCTACAAGAGAGGAAGAGGAAAACAAAGAAATTCAGGAAGAGGAAACTTCTAAGAATACAGATGATCCTCCCAGAGCAGAATCAATTAAGGAGTGGAAGACACCAAGAAATGCATCAGCTAGAAATATCATTGGAGTCATCATGAGAGGAGTTTCTACTAGGTGGTAGCTTAATCAATTTTGTATGAATGTTGCACATGTTTCTAAGATTGAACCCAAGAATATTGAAGCTGCACTTACTGATGAAAACTAGATGATGGCTATGCAAGAAGAGTTAAATCCGTTTAAAAGAAACAACTTGTGGGAACTGGTTCCAAGAGCAGGAACTTAGCAAGTGATAGGCACAAAGTGGGTATTCAGAAACAAAATGGATGATTCAAGAGAAATCATAAGAAATAAGGCCAGATTAGTTGCAAAGGGCTATAGTCAAGAAGAGAGAATCAATTATGACGAGACTTATGCTCTATTGGCCAGATTGAAAGCAATAAGGATTCTGCTAGCCATTGCTTTTGTAATGAAATTTAAATTGTACCAGATGGACGTAGAAAGTTGATTTTTAAACGGGTATATTAAGGAAGAAGTCTACGTTGAACAGCCACCAGGCTTTGAAGATTATGAGTATCCATATGATGTCTTCAAACAGAAAAAGGCTCTGTATGGACTGAAGCAGACACCAAGATCTTAGTATGAACATTTAAGTGAATTCCTTATCAAGAAAGGATGTACAAGGGGTAAAGTTGATTTAACACTTTTCATCAAAAAAACCAAAAATGATAGATTGTTTGTACAAATTTATATTGATGATATCATATTTGGTTCAACTAATCCTGTTTTATGCAAAGAATTTTCTAAGACAATGCAGGATGAGTTTGAAATGTCCATGATGGGAGAACTCACTTATTTTCTGGGACTTCAAGTAAAAACAGGTTGATAGTGGCATCTTTATTTATCAATCCAAATATTGCACATATTTTTTGAAAAAGTACAATATGCAAGACTACAAGGAAGATGCCACACCTATTGCAACAAATTGTTATCTTGACCTTGATGAAAAAGGCAAGGCTGTAGATCAGAAACTTTATAGAGGTATGATCGGATCTTTGTTATACTTAACTGCTAGTAGGCCAGATATCATGCATAGTGTTTGTCTTTGTGCTAGATTTCAATCACAACCAAAAGAATCACATTTAACTGCTATGAAAAGAATTTTAAAGTATCTAAAAGGAACCAAAAGTCTTGGAGATCAAACATTTTTCTGGAAGGATACAGTGATTCAGATTTTGGTGGTTGTAAATTAGACAGAAAAAACATTAGTGGTACATGTCATTTGCTAGGATGTTCTCTAGTATCTTGGCATTCAAATAAACAAGCTTGTGTGACATTATCTACCATAGAAGCCGAGTACATTGCAGCCGGAAGTTGTTGTGCTCAGTCTCTTTGGATCAAGAGCCAACTAGAAAACTATGGTATATCCTTAGATCATATTCCTCTAAAATGTAATAATACTAGTGAAATAAACTTGACCAAGAATCTTGTTCTTCATTCTAAGACTAAGCACATTGAAATAAGGCATCATTTCATAAGAGATCACATCCTTAAGGGTAATATTAAAATTGAATATGTAGATACCTTGTATCAATGGGTTGGCATTTTCACAAAACCTTTGAACAAGGAAAGATTTTATACAATTAGGAATGAATTAGGAATTCTGGATCATAGTATTGTAAAATAGCACAAATCGATTAAATCACTTGTATGTATGCGATTTGAGCATTTAATTGTTACATCCTGTCATTCCATTATCATACTTAAACTATGATAATGATTATTGTACTGCGTAAAGACTAAAATGCTCGATCTAGATGAGTTTGAAAGGTTATGCAGGATTATTGATTGTTGGGTGAGCTGAGATGAGCAATTGACATTAGTCTGCAGCATGGAATCAATTAAGAAGAAGTTTTAATCGATTGTGATTGGTCATTTGATTTGAAGTTTCTAAACTTCTGATTTCTGTACTTTAAACTATGACTTGTTGTTTGTTTACTCCTCTTATATCTCATTGTGTTTAATTCGCTGTGAATTTATTATGAGAGTATGGGTGATTAAACTGATTTGATTAGTTCAAAATGTATCAAAATTGTTCTGATATGATATGTTTAAAACTTGTCGATACATTGCTTGAACATACTTGATTGATACATACTCTGACATTTGTCTGTTGTGCATTTGTGATTTCATATGTAATATGCATAATGATAGAGGGAGTAATTTATGTTGTTATATGTTGGTTCACATGTCACAAAAGGGGAAAAAATGATAAACTCATGTGAATATTATAGACAGTGTACTAAATGTCCTTTTTTGCTAATGCCCAAAGGGGGAGAAGTATTTGAAGTAATTGAACTGTGTTAATAAAAAAATTGAAAATTTGTTTGATTGTGGACTATAGAACATGGTTTTTATTAATCATGGTTGTGCATCATCAAAAAAGGGGGAGATTGCTGATAGGGGGAGCATAGTGTTAGTTAAACCCACTCCTTGATGCTTGTTTTTGATGATGACAACACATTGTTAATAAAAACACATTGTTAATAAAAACACATATGTGTGTACTATGTTATGTGTTATATGTGTGTATGCTTATTGTGAAATACACACATATATATTGTGATTGTCACATTTGATACACTGTGTTGATTCATTAATACTATTGTGTTTGTAAAGTGATCATATCTGTGTATGCACAATATATGTTTTGGAAATAGAAAAACCACATGCACAAAAGCATATCTGTATGACTTAATCGATTATAGTGTTGTGATAATCAATTAAGGTTATCTGAAAGCTTAAATTTTAAATTGTGGCGAAACAACCAGTTTTGAATCGATTACATTAGTTGCTAAATCGATTAAAACTCGTGTATTTACACGTATCTTTTTTAAACGTGTTGTGATGAATTTTGCGAAGAAAAGTTTTCAAAAATATGCTAAGTGTTAAAGCTTAATCAATTACATGGATTAAGTATTCAATTAAGTCTGTTAAGATTTGAAAACTGTTTCATGCTTGTCATAACTATTTCAACGGTCATATTTTTAAATGTGCTGACTAAGCATTTAATGAGAATAAATTACATTTATTGAAACATTCAATTATGTGCTTTGACTACTGTAAATTTGTTATAAGTGTTTAATGTAACCGATTAGATTAATAGAGTCATCGATTAAATTGCGTCAGATTTGACTAAAACTATATATAGACGCATTGATTGAATTTTTGTAAGACAATTGAGATTAACACTTTCATATCTAATTCATTTTGTTAGAGAAGTTTTATAGAGGTGATCAAACGCTCCAAGAAACAAGAACTCGAAGTGGTTAACTATTCTTGAAGATTTCTTGAGAGACAAGGTTGACTGATTTGAAGAGGCTCATCTTTCTGCACAAATGAGGTGCTTGTGTGATCAAGAGAAGATTCACAAATGTTGTGTTGTTGTTACCTATGTGTGTTTCAAGGAAGAAGAATGCGGAGTTCTTTTACTTTAAGAGGGTTCTCAAAGGGGTTTCTGCAAGAGAGGATTGTTCTTGCTGCAGGTCTTTTGCATTTGTCTATATTAGATTAGTGAGTTAGAGAAATGATTTACATTTTGACAGATTAGTCGCTATAAAGCCCTTATTGTAAAAACTCATATCTCTATAGTGCAATTGGCTTTCAATCTCAAGTTGATTGAAAGGACATTGGATGTAGGAAATTGAGGTCGAACCAATATAAAAATCAAATTTTTATTTTTCTTCTCCTTAACTCTTTGAATCAATCGATTACGTTCTAATTGATTACACATATTGTTACATTGCATGCATATTGCTTACTGTCCAAGAAAGGTTTAAAGATTTATATTATTTGCGAAAAAGATTTCAAAAGCAATTATTTTTAGAAAACACTGATTCACTCCCCCTCCCCCCCTCTTGGTGTTGAGAAACAAAGCTCATATATTTTAACATATGGCAATCACAACAATGACCAGTTCACTTTCTCTAAAGACCAATATCAAGTGATCTTGGCCTTGCTCCAACACACTAAGCATTATTCATCCTCCATGAATCATGCATTTGTCCACAATTCAAGTACATCCTTTACTTCTCATTGAATCATTGATAGTGATGCCACTGACCACATCTGTCCCATCAAATCTTTACTTAATAATCTTCGAACCATTAAACCAATTCATATTAATCTGCATAATCACACTACTGTCATTGCCTCTTTTTTACGGACTATTCATATAGGTACCTTATTACTTGTTGATGTCCTTTTTGTACCTAAATATTCTGTTTCTCTCATTTATGTTCCTAAGCTTGTTTCCACCATTAATTGTATGACAATATTCTTTTATTCTCATTGCTTTTCTTACAAAAATCTCAATTCAAGATGATTAGAGTAGCTAGGAAGATTGATGGCTTGTGTTGTTTTGAAGAATCATATGACTTGAATCCCAACGAAGCTTTACAACATTCTGTTATCAACAACTCAAATATTCCTATGGTAAATGTAGTAACTAACAGTGAACTATGGCATCATAGAGTAGGACACACTACCAATTCCATTTTATAGTTGTTATCATCTCAGCATCCTACTATTATATACAAAAATTGTATGCCATGTGACATTTGTCACTTTACCAAACATAAGAAATTACCTTTTCCTGTTAGCACCTATAAAAGCTCTCATTTCTTTAAACTATTCCATGCTAATATTTGGGGTCCCTTACACACGGTCTCCATTGATGGTTATAGATATTTTTTAACACTTGTTGATGACTTTAGTAGGTTCACATGAGTCCATCTCTTAAAATCTAAAGCTGAGGTAAAAGGTGTTCTTCCCAATTTCATTACTCTCATTGAAAATCAATTTGATATAAAGTTGATTTCTTTTCTTCCAAAGGAATTTTTCATGAAACCTCATGCATTGAAACACCTCAACAAAATGGGATAGTTGAGCGCAAACATCAACATGTTTTGAATGTATCTTGAGCCTTACTTTTTCAATTTGCTTTGCCTTCTATTATTTTGTCATATGCTATCATACTTGCTCTTCACCTCATTAATAGGCTCCCTACTCCTTTTCTTGAAAACCAATCTCCTTGTCAATATGTTTTTGGAAAATTTCGTGATCTTAGCACACTTAGAATCTTTGGTATTTTAGCTTTTGCTAACATTATAATGTCTGGTAGAACAAAATTAGATACTTGGGCCTCCAAGTGTATTTTTTTTGGTTTCAAACCAGGGGTCAAAGGTTATCCTTTATACAATCTCCATACCAAAATTTTTTTCTTTCTCACCATGTCATTTTGTGTGAGTCCTATTTCCCATATACTTCTAATTCCCCATCTCTTTCTCATCACCACAACACTGGTACTACTACATCTCAACAGTTCTTTGACTCTTTAATTACTTTTGACATACTTGGTTCACATTTTAATATTTATTTTGATTATACTTCTCCAAGTATTGCTAATTATGTTGTTGAACCAGTTATGCAATTTAATGATGATTCTAATGATGTTGTCCAAACTGTTGATCAACATCCTAGAATTTCAACTAGACATAGGAAACCTCCTACTTACTTGTCTGCTTATGACTGTCCCACTCTTTCTTCTGCTAATACTTCCTGTAGTACTCCTTATCCATTACAATCATATTTATCATATTTCAATTGTTTTGACTCTCACACTTCTTTTTGCATGTTTGTATCTGCCATCATCGAGCCCACTTCTTTTAAGGAGGCGTGTCAGCGTGATCATTTACAGCAGGCCATGCTTATGGAAATCCAGGATCTTTAGAGAAATTGAACCCGATCCTTGGTTAAATTGCCACAAAAGAAGAAGGTTGGTTGTTGCAAATGGGTCTACAAGACAAAACTGAATGCAACATGTTCCATAAAGAGACATAAGGCACATCTTGTTCCTAAAGGATTTACACAAATTGAAGGAATGGATTTTTTTGAAAATTTCTCTCCTTTTGTGAAGCTCACCATCGTCAGATTTCTCCTTTCCATTGAAGTTTCTCACAACTAGTTTTTACACTAGCTCGATGTCGATAATGCTTTTTTGCATGGTGATTTAGATGAAGAAGTTTAAATGAAACCTCGCCGGGATGCTTCTACTAGAAACTCATTTAGTTTGTAAAATGCATAAGTCTCTCTATGGACTTAGACAAGCTTCTCAATAGTGGAACTCTAAGCTCACCTCATCATTAATCTCCTATGGTTTCTCTTAGAGTCTAGTTGATCATTTCTTGTTTATCAAACATTCTTATAATTCTTTTATTACTTTATTGGTTTATGTTGATGATATAGTTCTCACTTGAGATAACATGCAGGCCATTGTTGTTGTAAAATAGTTTTTAGAACATAAATTCAGAATCAAAGATTTGGGCTCTCTCAAATTTTTTCTTGGGTTTAAGGTTGCTAGATCACAACAGGGTCTTGTGCTAAATCAAAGAAAACATTGTTTGGAAATCTTGGGAAAATTTGGTCTTACTAGTTGCAAGCTTGCCAATTCTCCAACGAATCCCACTGTTAAGCTCAAGGATGATGAAGGTGATTTTGTTCCAGATCCTACTGCTTAAAAGAGACTGATTGATAAATTGGTGTACTTAACTAACACCCGTCCTGACATTTCTTTTGTGGTTCAGCAAGTTAGCCATATCATGTCCAAGCCAAGACAATCTCATCTCCATGCTCCTTTCTAGATTCTTAAATACCTTAAATGTTGTCCCGGTTTTGTTCCGTTTTATCCCTATTCTAATCCACCCAGAATTAGAGTTTTTTTATTCAGATTGGGCTACCTGTTGCATCACTCGCAAATCCACCACAGGTTATATGGCCATTGTCTTATCTCCTGGAAATCCAAGAAGCAATCCACCATTTCTAAGAGTTGTACTAAAGCTGAATATAGAGCTCTAGCTTCTGTCGCATATGAACTGCAGTGGTTAAAGTATATTGTTAATGACTTGTGTCTCCAAATTCCACTCCCTTTTCCTACTTTTTATGATAATCAATCTCCCCTTCAGTTGGCTAAGAATCCATCTTTTCATGAACGAACCAAGCACATTGAAGTGGATTGTCATCTTTTTTGTTGTAAGATTCTTGATGGCCTAATTATCATTTCTCATGTTCCTTCAACGCATCAATTGGCAGATATGTTCACTAAGCCACTTTATCCCGGACCTTTCCATGTTAATTTGTCCAAGATGGGATTGTTGAACATTCACCATCCATCTTGAGGGAGGGTGTAAGAAAGATCGTTTTTATTTTCTGTTATATCTTAGCTTGCAAAATAGTTTTGCCTCACTGACTATTCTGTTTTTCTTTGTTGTGTTAGCTTGTTTGTTTGGATGGGTAGTTATTTTTCCATCATCATTCTTTGTATTATATATGCTGTTTAAATTCAGCATCCTTCATTATAGATGTGTTGAATATAATGAGGATTGAAGAATTTTGAAACCAGAAATACTCTTTCTCTATCACACACTAGGGTTTTCCAAAGAAAAGAAAGAAGCAAAAGGGGAGAATTGTGAGGGAAGGAGAAGAGAAAGAAAGGAAAGTAAAAGAAGAATAAAAGAGAGGAGAAAAGAAGGATACAGAGAAAATGGGTAAAGAAGAAGAAAGAGAAAGGGAAAAAGAGGTTCTTGCTAGAACTGTAACACTGAATTTGCAGTAAAAGCTATGAATTAAACTCTAAAAATAACCCAAACAAATGAAAATTTCCTACAAAAACTTGAACATTTTCAAACTTATCAATCAAATGAATAAGATTTGACCATTGCAGGAAAGATTTGGTAAGCGTAGGAACTGAGGAAATTGAGGACAACGAGCATCCCAAAAAGTAGCTCTAGGTGCTGAGAGGATCATTGAAGCAATGAGCGCAAGCAATCAAATGAAGGTAAGCTTTGAGTATATATAGAACTTCTTCATTCATATATCTTCTGGTATGTGTTCTCTCCAACTCTTTTTTTAC
Source organism: Vigna radiata var. radiata (assembly GCF_000741045.1). NCBI lineage: Eukaryota > Viridiplantae > Streptophyta > Magnoliopsida > Fabales > Fabaceae > Vigna > Vigna radiata. Next base: position 120,870 of record NW_014541822.1, read on the forward strand.
TTTATGTTTATTGCTTCAAAGTATAGTGAAACCTATTATCTTGACTTTAGATGTCGAATGCTTTTGGAAAATATCTTCCTTTTCTGAATTAAGCTAATTCAGACAAAAGCTGCAGGTTATAACAACAAATTTGATGCTCTTTGTTCTAAGTGTTATATTCTTAGTGCAAGAATCAAATGGTATCAATTTAGGAATTTATTATTTTTTGTTAAATTCTTGGATGATCAAGATTAAGAATTACTTTGGTTCAGTATCATGCAACATGAGAAATTGTGTGTCTAATAAGTACATGTATTAGCAAGTAATGCACATTAGTAAGACAATCATTAATAAATTTTGGAATTAGATAACCATAACATGCAACGACAATTATTGAAATTTTTATTTTAAAATTCCAATTTTTAATGTAAAATAACATTAACAATATATTTATATACAGTCATATGATAAGAAGTAAGATGTAATGTCATTGCCATTAGGATATGAATGTATGAAAGAGCGATTAAAGATGAGATTCAATGGATTCTGAATTACAAATTTTTTAGATATCTCATATTCTTACATATATACAAATTAGGATATCTCGGATTCTTGATTTAAAATTAGATTTACATTATAGATTATACAACCACACACTATCAGATCATTGCTTCATGAAACTTCAAGCTCCAAATCTCACACTGCCAATAATCTGTAATGCTTTCATCTCATAATGGAGTCTTGAAGCAAATCATTATAAACTGCAAATTTTGCGCTAAATTTTATATGACAAACGTTAGTAATAAAGGAAAAAAAATTGGAAACCAAATATTAATGATAAACTAAATGAAACGAATTGCTATAAACTTGTGCTAGGATTCTTATGATGAAAAACATTATTAGTAATGATGGACCAAAAAGTGTGGAACAAAATTATTTAAACTCATTAGATTACACAAAAAGTTTGGAACATCTATGCATTTTTAAAATGGCGTTAGCATAATTCGTTTGAAAAAGTGAAAACTTCTCATAACAGAGCACACTATCAATAATTCCTTTACACCAACAAAAAACAATTATTTCTGGAAAAATGGAACTACCAATAGTAAAGCCATGAATAGAAGCGTAGGGTATAATCCATGTTTAATAAAATTGATGAAAATCAGTATGTAGCTGAGAGAGACAAACAATTAAAGTATGTTATGTGGTATATTGTAAGTAAGAATCAAATTCTAACACTTACATTCATAGCAACCCTTGAACATTTTTTTTAGAAAGGTATTCTCGATTTCAATATAAAACCTACTTACTGATTTACTTATCTGAAGGAGAAATAAGGACTATAAAATTTAAAGAAAGAAGTTATTAGAATTATGTACCAGCTAGTTTTTGAGCCACCTTTTACACTTTGTTGGTCTTTGATCTACCTTTGCCACTTTGCTAAGTTCACTTCAACCATTACAAATAGATAGTCTATTATTTTGTTCAAGAACCTCAGATAAGTCATTCTCCATGGTTGCCAAATTAGTAATGGACCTAATAAGCCCCAAAAGCCTGTGAAGAATCCTATCCCCAAGCTCATGTATAATGCTTCATAGAAAACATAATATTCTCCCTGGACTGCTGCTTTTTGAGGCTTTACTAATGTCTGATCTCCTGCACAACTCTTGTTAAGTTGTTCACCACAAAGATCAACATTTCCTTCAAAACAAGAGACATCAAATGTATCCATGTGTCTTCCCAATGGGATTCTTCCAGAAAGGGAATTGTGTGACAAGTCCAACTTTTGGAGAAAATTCATTTGAGAAAGAGAAGAAGGAATTCTCCCATACAATTGATTTCTGGACAAGTCAAGAGATTCAAGTGAACTTAAATTTCCAATACCGGAAGGAATTTCTCCACTCAAATTGTTTCTTGATAAATTCAAAGAAACTAACCCGAGCATGTATGTAATCTCTTCCGGTATTTCACCAATTAAATTATTACATGAGAGATCAATGCTCAGAAGAGTTAATTCTGGACGTCTGAAGTTCTGTTCCACACCTTTCCACATCCATGTTATATGAAATGAATAATAACTCCCAAAGAAAAAATTATAAGTTTCCGAGTACGTACTATTGTACCAATACACACGACTTTCAGTTTCAATTTTGTTGATAATGTTTTGATATAATGCAGTGAAATTGTTTAAGCAAGTTGGAATTCCTCCTGATAACTTATTCCTAGAAATATCTAACAATTGAATACGCTTCAAATAACATATATGAGGGGGAAGATTTCCAGATAGCTTATTCCCTCGCATGATCAAGATTACCAATTGCTGCATGCTTTCTCCAACCCATGACGGTATTAGACCTGACAATTTATTCTCACTCACATCCAACATAATTAAATTCTTGCAATTCTTCAAAAAAGAAGGCAATTCACCCATTAAACTATTGTTTCGTAAAACCAAAGCTTCCAAGTTAACAAGGGTGCCCATAGAGTTAGGAAGCTTCCCTGACAATTCATTGTTACTTACATCAAGAAACAATAATCGATTTAATGATCTCCAACAATCTGGAAGTTGACCCTTTATTTGATTATCTGATAAATCTAAAGTCGCCAAGTTTGCAGCTGTGACATTTCCACATGAAAAATCTGAAAATTTATTTGCAGAGAGTAACAGCTCGGAAGCTTGTAACAAAAATAATGGAACTTTTCCCTCAAATTTATTTGAACTTAAAAATATAGATGGTCTGAAAGGAAGCTTTGATTGCATATTAGGGATTGAACCAATGAGATTATTATGAGACATATTTAAACTGTACAACATTTGCAACTTGTTCCAAAACCATTTTGGTATGAAATCATTCAACCCATTATTAGAGATATCTAGTTGGCTTAAGGAATTTTGTGTCTGCACCCAAATAGGAAAACTCGGTCCTACCTTGCAAGATGCAAGAAACAAGAACTTTAATTGAAAAGGAGGAACCCAACTAGAGCCAAATTTTACAGACAATGAGTTATGCGACAAGTCTAAGAGATATAATTTGGAAAAATTAGAAAAATGAGATTCAGTGACATCTCCCTCTAAAGAATTCCCTCGCAACGATAAAATTTCCAACTGAGAAAGCAATCGAATGCTCTCAGGTATCCTACCAGTAATTTGGTTATAAGATAAGTTCAATCCACGAAATATGTGTCTGCTACACCATGAAGAATTTTGAGTGAGGCTCGAAAATTCACCATTTAACCTGTTACTTGAAAGGTCTAATACTTGTAATCTGCACATGCTCCCAAAGAAAGACGGAACCTTGCCTTGGAGTTTGTTATCATAGAGAGAAAGATATTCAAGAGAGGTCATCACTTTTCCAAATTTATCTGGAATGGGACCTTGTAACAAATTACCCTTAAGTTCAATTGAATGCAGATTGATGGTGCAGTTAAAAAGCCAATAAAATATTGTAGATGATTTTAACAAGTTATTGCAAAGATCAACTGAGAGAAGAGAAGACAAAGGCTTTATTGTAGAAGTAGATGAAAGAAGGAAAGTTCCATCTATAAGACTGCAGTTTTCAAGATAAACCTCCTCCAGTTTGGAGCTGATATTAAAATATGCTAGAAACGTTGATGATGCAAGATTATTGTAAGAGAGATCGAGGACCTTAAGAGATGGAAAATTTGGACACATAGAAGATGACAAGGTTATATTATTGTGAGAAAGATAAAGCTCTTGAAGATGAAGGCTAAAGTTAAACAAGAATTGAAGTATTGATGATGACAACATATTAGAAGAGAGATCAACTATGGTAAGAGAGGTGGAATTATTTGAAGAGTGAGAAAGGAACAAAGATTGAATATCACTATCCAAAAGATTACAATCAACTAGTGTCACCTCTTTTAAGTTTGGAATGATTTTACCGATAGTTTGTAGCCACTTGTGAGAGGATTTAAGATTGTGCAATGAACTCAGCTCAAGAGTGGTTAAGGAATGGAGAGTGGACAGCCACTGTGGATCCTCATCTTTTATCTCAAAATTGCCAACTAGTCGGAGAGTATGTAATGATGGAAGATTCCCTATGCGAAAAGGGATTGCTCCAGAAAGAGATTTTGAAATGTAGTTAGTCTCTTTCCTTGAAAATGGAAGAGTTTTACTTCCCAGACTGAGATATTGTAGGTTTCTAAGATTCCCAATTTGAGATGGGATTTTTCCGGAAAGATAAAATAGACCAAGATCGAGATACTGTAAGTGTTTCAGATTCCCTATCTCAATGGGAATTTCTCCCCAAAGAATATTTCTCCCAAGATCTAGATAGTGCAGTTTTAAGAGATTTCCAATTGTAGAAGGAATCCTCCCCACCAAATAAGAATGAGAGAGATCGAGATATCTTAAGTTGGTGAAAGAGCCTGTGAACTCTGGGATGTAGCTTGGTAAAAAATAGTTATGGCTAATATCCAGATGTTGAATATATGGCAAGTGGATAAATGAAGTGACATTGATTGCACCTCTCAAATACCCCAGTGTATCGTTGAAGTATCCACGAAGATGTAGTAGTTGCACATGACCAGTATGACTATTGCATTGAACGCGTTTCCATTTGCAGCAATCTGTATTATTGGTCCAAGTGGAGAGCATGTCAAAGTTATCTATTAGACCTTGTTTGAAGCTGAGGAGTGCTTGTCTCTCGCTCTCTATGCACTTTGCTTCACCACTTTCACTTGAGTTCTTCAATTTCACACTAATTCCCGAGGCAAGCAAAGAAAGCAGCAAAAGAACATAAAACGATTGTAGAAAATAAGTAATCATGATAGTTTTTCTGATATCAAATAATGTTAAGAGAGATGAAAGTAAACAAGACTAGTATGTTGCGAGAAAGAAACTATGGTTCAGTTCTTTTCTCTTGCTCTTTATATGGTTATTCTACAATGCTCCATGGCTTCATTTATATCTCGAAAGTTGATTTCATAAAACTAAAAATAATAATAAATAAAAATAAGTCACATATTTGAAAATTTTGTTATTTTAGCATACAATATAGACTGCTTCCAACTTACTTTATAATACTTTTACATAGTTTGTTTATTTTAAATTAAAACTATATATACGCATTAATAAAACGACCGTTTATTTTTATGTACCAAAAATTTTCAATTAAACAATATTCTTCATTAGTATCGACTTACAACAAACAATCTAAAATAGTCATATGGATTTAATTCAAATAGTTCTCATTTTTATTAAAATATTATAATTAAAGAATGTAGATTGAGAGAGATGGCGATTAAATAGACCAACTAAATAAAAAGATAATAAAAGACGAGTTTGAAATTTTGAAAAATGATTTTTTTTTCCTGGTGTGAAGATTTTATGTGCATGACATAGAAGCGTAAAATATTAAGAAAGTTTAATAAAAAGAATGATATCAAGGTCCCTCTCTAAATTATAATATAAAAATACTAATAGTATATAATTTAGTATTTTATTATCGGAAATGAATAAATATATTTTACTTAGAAAACAACGTAAAGATAAAATATTAAAATTATATAGTAATAAGAATAAGAGTCTCAAATAATTTCTAAATGTTGAATTTAATTTAAGGTTAAATATGTTTTTGTCCCTTAACTTTTAGTGAAAATTGGAATTAGTCCCTCTTCAAAAGGACTTTTGCCTAATTTAGTCTCCCAGTATGAATTTAGTCCTTTTAACCAAATTTTGTTAACTTTATTTGATGTTTCAAATGCGTTTCTCAATTAACATTGAACCAAAAATGGGTCAAACAGTGTAAACAATCCATGTATTATCATGAAACGACCTTGAAACATCAAATAAACTTAACAAAATTTAATTAAAAAAACTAAATTCATAAGTTGGACTAATTCCAATTTTCAGTGAAAGTTAAGAAACAAAAAACATATTTAACCTTTTAATTTATCATATAAAAGTAAATACATGACACATTTAGTATGTTCCGAACATCCATTAAATAAAATAAAATAGTTCGTCTAATATATATATATATATATATATATATATATATATATATATAATATAAATTTGTTCATACATCTATGCATAATATTATCTGGATACGCAGCAACAAATATATAAAACAAAAAGGACCACATCATGTATTGATCAATGTGGACATGGATGTCGTTGTTTTCTCATTTTTCTAACTTACTTTGGAAGGTATAAAACTATGGAGATTAATGAAAACTACACCTGGTTCACATATGTGTACATTATTTCAAAGTATGACTTGTGTGGAATTCCAACTTTAATAATAAGAAAATCATTAAATAACAATTTAATTTAAAAACCAAAAATAATTAATTATTATACAAAAGTTAAAAATTATTACTATGCAGAATTGTTTTAATTATTAATAAAAAATATATAATTGATTTGTGAATAAGTGTCTAAATTGATTTCTAACATTAGTTAATAAAGTTTTTGCTATCATAATTGTCAATATTTATTTTTATTATGTTTATTTTTTTTATTGGTTTTTTAATTATAATTTTTTAAAATAATGAAGAGTATAGAAAATAATTTTGAAAAGAGAAGTATTTGAATTTTATTTGTGGAATATTATATAAAAAGTGCAAATCTCATAAAATTTTGGAATATATAATGGATTATCAATTACAATTCAATTATGAACAAGGTCAAATCCTTCAAGCTATGCCAAATCGTTTAGCGAAAATATCACCTCATATGTGAAATTAGATATTTAAACATGTTTTTATAAGGAATCTTTTTTTCATTTTCATGACTAGAAATCGTTTAGAATACTGAAGAGAGGTTGTTTGGGGGTGTTGGGGACGATCCCTTTTCCTTCTTAGATCTTCATCTTCATAAATGGAAGTTTTGTCCCTTTGCAAATGGGAAGTATCATTGAAGCAAATATCAACTATCAAAAACCTTAAAATAGACTTTATTTTGATCCATGCTTTTATTTTCTTCCATATTCTTCAATTTCTTAAACTCTAGCTCTCTACCACGGAATGCTAAACCTATTTATTGAGATTAAATATAAGGTTAATACATATGTTCTGATTGTAAAATGTGTTCTGACATATAAAACCAAAGGTATATTAAAATTCTTAATTTAGTTTATATATATATATATATATATATATATATTATTTTTCATTTTAGTTTACAATTTGTAGTGTAAAATTTTATATTTTGAATTGTATAATTTTAAATTGATTTTTAAATTCAATTATTTATAATCTAAAAAAATTTATATTTTGAGACTGTACATTCTAGAATATATTATAAAATTTATATTTTGAAATGTAAATATATAAGAATACTAATTTTACGGGATTAAACCGTTTAAAACATAAAAATATAATATTTTTTAGTTTTGAATTATATAATTTGAAAGATTTATGGATTGTACAGTTAAAACTTAAATTGAAAAAGAAAAAAACTACTCTATTTATTTTATGGTGTAATTGGTATTTCAAAACTATGGCGCAGAAAACAATAGTCATTGTTCTTTGAGAATAATTTATGGGTTAGAAAAGTTAAGCATGCTAGACACTTAACAGAAATGGAAATGGTCCAAAGACCTTTTGATTGTCCTATTTGAAATGATTTAATGGGTTAGAAAATGACTGATGTTAGACATCGGAAAAGAAGAAAATGAAACTGGTCCATATATAGAGACATTAAACTATTGATTATTGTTTTCGAATCCATTTAACGAGTTACAGAAAATAAGTTGATGAAGACACTTGAACGGAACAAAATAAAAAGGGTCGAAAAACTTTAACGTATTAATTGTCCTATTGGAATACATTTTATGAGTTAGAAAATTAAGCAGGTTAGAAAACAAAGAAGAAAATGAAAGTGGTCCAATCACCAATCAAATCCATTTTATAAGTTGGAAAACAGTATTTTCCATTTTTTTGCAAAGAGAGGGATAAATATTCCAAGTACAACTATTAAAGTCCTAATCGTGAGAATTATTCCAAGGGACACCAAAAGCATAGAGATACATCTATCTTTCAAGAAACCAAATATCATTTTTTAACAATTTTTTTACAATATATGTGTGATGATTTGTGATTGATTCATTTTAAATAATTTCTTTTAAAATAAATTCAAACAAACAAAAAAATTTGTAACATGTATCTTGTTATAAAAAAGTTGATAAAAAAATTATTAACATGTCAGTATCCAAATATAATTAATTCTTCTACTTACACACCACAAAGCAATGAAATACCACAAATAGATGATGGACTATATTTAGGGTTGGGCAAAAACAACTGAACTGTTTGTACTATAGTTAATTATATTATATTGTACAGAAAAAAACTGATACATCCTTATTAAAAGTTCAATATACTATTTTATGGTTGAACTTATAACAATTTCAGTTCTCGTTACTCTTTACTCTTCTCTAGTTCTCGTTCAAATGTTTCATCTTGTCAAGAAAATGTTATTTAATAATAAAATATTAATAAAAGAAACTGTTAACATAAAAATCAAAAATTAATTTTTTAAGAATTTTCTTTTTTATCAAAAGATTTTATATTTTTTTTATCAATAATAATATTTTACTTTTTAAATAATATTATTTTAAGTATTAAAAGTAAAAATTTTTATTAAATAATTAAGTAAAAGAAATCATAAAAGAAAAAAAGACTATATAAAAAAATAATACTTTAAATATATTATATTTTTTAACATATTATTAAATATGTAAAAACATGTTAAATTTTTTTTAATGATATTAAAATATATGTATGAGTTCACACTAAAATAACTATTTATTTTAAAAATCAACTTATTTTAAAATAAATATCAATATTATTATTTTTAAATGATAGTATTTTACAAACTAAAAATAAAATATATTTTTTAACGTTAAATTTTATTAAATGACTATATAATGAAATATCATAAAAAGAATAGTGATATAAAAAAAATAATTAATATTATAGACATATTAAATGACAAAAAAATTAACAAAAGTTTGTTAAGAGTAAATTTTCTAGTATCATCGTTTATTATATTATAATAATTAATAAATATTTGTTTAATTTTTACATAGTAAAATATAAATAATAAATAATTAATTAAACAAAATTATGAGGCAAAAAAATAAATATAAATAAAAAATTATTTTAAAACGAAATAAGTAGATAAAAAGATAAAATAAGTTATATACACGTATAAAACAAAAATAATATAAATAAAAAATTAAAAAAATAAATATAAAAGTAAAATAATATTTGTGACAAAATAAATAAAAAATAAAAAATAAAATAAATAAATAAAAAATAAAATAATTTTCTTACAAATATAATAATAAAAGAAATATAAATTATAATATCAAATAATTAAAAAATGAATTTGTAAGACACTTATGAATAAAATAAAATAAATATTAAAATAAATTTCAATTAAAAAAAACATGTATTGTTATACTATTCAGTTTAAAAACTAGTACAATTCAGTTTAAAATTAGCATAGTTAGTGGTTTAGTTCAATATATATTGTACTTTAGTACAATTTAGTATAGTTCATAAAACAAAAATAGTTCAGTTCAGATTCAGTACAGATTTTGACAGTGCAGTTCAATTCTATTTACCCATCGCTAACTATATTGCCAATTCAATTATAGCTTTCATTATGGAAGACCAAGGTCTAATGTTATACGCAAAGTCTCGTGTCAATATAAGAATTTTCCATTAATATTTACTATTGAATGAATTAAAAAAATAATAAGATTCTCTACATTTTGCAATATAAAATATAATCTAACTCCATTGTCAAAGAATACATATTCAATTTAATCTTTTGGTTAAATTAAATTTGAATTGTATAATTTGAAAGATTTATGGATTGTACAGTTAAAACTTAAATTGAAAAAAAAAAACACTTCTTTTATTTATTTTATGGTGTAATTGGTATTTTCACTAGTGGAAAAACACTGATTAACATCGACTATTTTGGGCTTTTAACGTCTATTAAACAACTAACGTCTAAACCAGTGACGTCAATGGGACGTCGAACTTCCATATAACAGACGTCTATACAGACGTCAGTTAGTGCCATGATCGAAGTCAATAAACGTCGACATTGGCCTAACCGGACGTCTAAAATCACTATATCGACGTCGGACTAAGCATTAACCGACGTCGAAGAGCACATAAAGACTTCAAACATGTCACTAACCGACGTCTAATGTCACTATAGATGTCGGTGTATGCATTAACCGACGTCTAATACAGTCGTTGTGTTTTAGTGCAGTTTTGTTCCTGTCTTTGGATAGTCTAGTAGCACACTCTCCTTTTGCTAGTTTCCCCAAAAAAAAGCTTGCGTCTTTTGAATTTCTAATGGCATTTCAACCCAAAACCGAACCTAGGTGGTTGCTTAGTTCCATTTTCAACTGTAAGAGGGAAAACTCACGGTGAAACGATAACTAGGCAACGACCCAGGTTCGTTTTTGGGTCGAAATGTCACCATAAATCCAAAAGACGCTGCTTTTTCTTGGAGGCAGCTAGCAAAGGGAGAATGTGGTACTACGTTACCCAAGAAAGGAATAAAACTGCACTAAAACACACCACAAAGAAAAAATTTGATCAGTTGAACCAGAAGATATAATCGATGAAAGACTGATAAAGGTTAAACGGTAACAATAAAAACCACGCACCTGGGATGCAATGCCGCAAGAGAGAAAAAGGAGAGGAGGAAGACAATGACGTTATCAGAAACAACAATGCAATGTCGCAAGACAGAAAAAGAAGAGGTGTCGCAAGAGAGAAAAAGAAGAGGTGCTGCAAGAGAAAAAGGAGAAGAGGAAGACGATATCAGAAACTGCAATGCCGCGAAGAGTCTGTGGTTTATTTAAAATGAAATGGGGCGTCGGTTGCTCCGGAAATCGACGTCTATAGTCACCTAGGCGTCGGTTTCCAAGGGAGCCGACGTCTAGGAAGCCGAACCGATTGACGTTTCATTCCTTGTCAGGGATGTTGACGACAATTGTGATGGGGCACCGACGTCTATAATAATGTAGATGTCGGTGCCCTTATAGCCGATGTCTAAGGGCCTTCGAGTTTGGTGAACATAATTAATTACAGGGACATAGACGTCGCTACCCCTCAACACCGACGTCTAAATTGCAGAAGTTTTTGTCTTCCCGCCTTCTAGACAGGCCTTAAACGTCGTCTTTTGACTATGTGACATCTAAGAGCCTAGGAATCAGGTTAAGAGCATTAATTGCAGCCCAGTAGACATCGGTCGCCCTTTAAAACCAACGTCAATAGACTGTCTTCTCACCTACCTCAGGCCATTAGACGTCGGTTTGTGGCAGTGGAGACGTCTACAATGTATTTGATGTCGCCTTCCCTTGAAGCCGACGTCTAGGTTACCAACTTATTTACGACAATGCCATTGTCCACTCATATACGTCGGGTGACCCTCAAACCGACGTCTTCTGGGTGACGTTAAACAACGATTTTGCACTAGTGTTCAAAATAATGGTGCAGAAAACAATAGCGATTGTTCATTTAGAATATTTATGGGTTAGAAAAGTCAAGCATGGCAGACATTGGGTGTTGCTCCTTCCATCACCATCCCTTGCTCCTTCTACCTCCCCAACCTTTTATAAAAATTTTTTAATTACAAAAATAGTCTTTTTTACTTGTAACCCTACTTGTTTATTTTATTCTGAAGTACTAAATTCTTATCCATTTTTACTCATTCATTTTCATTCGCGCAGTTCCACCCCCCACTCTCCCAAATCTTACTTTCTCTCTCCTTCCAGATTCCCACCCCCTTCAACTCTATCCATATCTATTTCTTCTCATCTCCCAACTCTTACTTCTCTTCTCCATATCCGTTTGGTTCTTCTCCATATTCTTGTCTCCATATCCGTTTGGTTTTGTGGTGCAGTGGTGTGGCTTTTCGTGGGACGATAGTGCGGGGTGTTTGAAATCGTCATTCGACGGTGCAGCGGTTCCAAATGATAATGAATATTTTATGACTAACATCATAAAAAAATAATTTTATTGACATTAATAAAAAAATTCTAAATGACATCAATGGAAACATATATCATTAATGTTGGTAAAAAAAATGAATGCAAAATAAATCTGGAAATTAATCACAACCGATTGTTAACATGAGCTAAATATTCATTATTGTTTGTAAAATGTGTTAAAGTACCTGTATCTCAATTTGAAAACGATAACGGAATAAAAAATGAAAAATGTATACATTAATTAATTAAAGAAATTTCAAAATTTAAAAATTATTACTATTTAATTATAATTTAAAATTTTCAAAATTTGAATGATCAAATTTCTCTCTTAAAGTTTTAAAATTTCAGTATTTTAATTTTTTATTTAAATGATTTTATAAAATGTTTCAACCTTTTTATAAAATTAACTATCCTCCACAATATTTTTGCTGACACATTGCGACATATATTTGTTCCTCATGTATCAATATTTTTTTATGTGAGATTGTTTAACTCTTCGTACATTTGTGTGGGTAAGATAAACAGTCAGAAAGTTCATAAGATACAACAATGGAAAGAAGCATTAAAAATAGAGAGAGACAAAAGAAAATGAAACATAGAAATATGGGTTCACCATTAAAATGGTTAAGTTGTTTGGGTGATGATATCAAAGAGAGAAAGAAACAACATAACTGTTAATAACAAATGCTTGTTGGATAAATATAAACCAGAACATCAAATTCGTGTAGGAGATTGGAGTGAGTAGAAGTTAAAAAATATTAACCCGAAAAAATAAAATTGTACTGAAAAGTAAAACAAAAATAGAAAAGTGGAGGGAGGGATAAAACAGGAATGAAGAGATGGAGGGAGAAAGGGGTGGTGGTGGAGAGAACAACACTCCATACACTTAACAAAAATGGAAATGGTCCAAAGACCAGTTGATTTTCCTATTAGAATGATTTAATGGGTTAGAAAATGACAGATGTTAGACATTGGAAAAGAATAAAAGGAAACTGGTTCATAGACACCTTTAGCTATTCGTTATGGTATTCAATGCATTTAACGAGTTACAAAAAATAATTCGTTATTGTATTCAATGCATTTAACGAAAAAAATAAGTTGATAAAGACACTTGAAGGGAACAAAATGAAATTGGTCCAAAAGTTGTTGTATTCGTTCATTTTTAAAAAGTGAAAATGATCCAAAAACTTAAAACTATTGATTGACCTATTCTAATACATTTTATGCTTTAGAAAATTAAGCATATTAGAAAGTATGAATACCTAACCCTCAAACACATATCTATTATGCATATTGTACGGTAGGATATCTCCAGCGGTCGGTTAAAACGACCGGATGCGATAAGCAGACTACCAGTTATAGAAGATACTGAATTAGTCATCATACTGGGCCATAATTGGGCCAATTCTTATTGTTGGGTTAGTAGCCCATCAATAAAAAAGGTATTCAATTAAAGATACTGAGAATCAAATAACTTCATATTAAGAATCAAATAATATCTAATTAAAGATATAAAGGAAGTTGTTTATCTGTTTATGGGTAAGCAAATAAGTTTGTTTATATTTTATTTTGTTTATATTCTGTTAATCTTATATCAACTCAAGGCCTATAAACAGAGAACCAAGGACACCAATCAATGCACGCTTACACTTCTCACATTCTTCACTTCCATCATAATCACACAACAATTCTACTACTAATTCTCTCACTCTGAGCATCGCTTTGCTGAGAACTTAGAACATCCTACGATAGACGCCTAACTTGAGCGTCAGAGTGCCTTTGCAGGTACCCCCCTCTCGATCAGAGTTTGGAGCGCAACGGACGATTCGATGAACGTGCGGCGAAAATACCGAAAAAGCTAGTGATCCAGTGCCAGAAAGCAACAGAGTTACGTCTCTCAGTTCAGTTTCTCAATCCCCAAAATTATCACCGAAACACATATATTAATATTTGATCTCACATTCTTTATCAATTTTATATAAATTTTTTTCATTCATTTGATTTAGAAGAGGAATTTCTCTAATATTTCGAACATATTTAGTGGTTTGTTGACAATGGAAAAAGATGTTGAGCCAATTGTGAGCCACCTTAGTAGTAAAGTTAACTCTTTCACCATAGGTCACACCAACAAGCATAATACATCTTTCAAAACATCAATTATCATTCCAAAAATTAATTTGATCTCACAAGAAAAGATCAAAAAGTATGTTACGAGACAGTGTCATACAAGTCATTTATACCTTGTAATATAGATACCAAGAATGTAACAAATCTTAGGGTGTCAAAGGTTATTATAAAAATTGGTAATTTTTAAAACTTTTTTATAACGCAAAAATATATATTTTTAAAAATTTCGACATTTAAATATACATTGCATAATAATTACAAAATATTTGTCCAATTGCATTATTTAAATAAAACCAAAATAACGAAGGAAATAAAATAGCTCTAATTACATTGTCTTAAAAACTCAATTGCAATAGCTTTAATAAAATCTAAGTATGCCTTTCGTCATCTCACAGATCTATCATGCTTTATCTTCATCCTTAGCATCATCTGCTCTCGTATAATATCACACATTATACGATCTGTTGGAACAATTGGTATCGTTCTGAGATAGAGTATGACGTAGCGGAATAAAACTTAGAGTAGCAGAAAGCGTGTTCGGTCACTTCTTTAAAATAAATTGGTCCGTTTTAGAAAATCAATTTTCTTTCAAAAAATTTATCGAACAATTAATATGCATAAAAGATAAAGAGTGTAGGGAATAGAAAATCACACAAATAATTTTTATACTGGTTCGATTCAACAAAATCTACGTCCAGTCGTTAATCACTATAAAGAGTGACTAACAATTTCACTAACAAAAGGGTTTTACAGATTACAACAGTAATGAATAAATGGTAAGATTAAACCTTTCTTTGACGAAAAAACCGAAAGAAGAACATTCTGCCAACTCGAAGAGAACCGCTCCAACAATCGACCAATGATTCGTGAGCTTCTCCTATTTACGAGACTAGGCAGAGTACCTTGCTAACTCGAAGAGAACCGTTTCGACAATCGACCAACGATACGCGAGCTTCTCCTATTCACGAGACCAAGCAAGGGAACTTTGAACTCTAGTTTCTGAGAACTTCCTCTGATAAACAGTATTCTACTGAGCTTCTGTTAAAAAACGTTGCTTTTGAATTTCTCAGAATCTCTATATATAGCCATCTGCTCTGAATATCAAATGTCAAGTTCCAACTGCCACGAGTAATCGATTATTGTAAGTGATATCGATTATTCAAGTTCGTTATAGGATTTTCAAAAAGTGATAATCGATTGCATGAGGTGATAATCGATTATTGCTTCTTCATAATCGATTATTGCAGTTAAAATGCAAGTTTTACAAAGTTTATAAGACTTTCCTACTACATTTAATTTCTACAAATTACTTTTAAATAATTCTAAACTCTTCTTCAATTAAAGCTTCTTGCAGCATCATCAAAACAATTGCCTTCAAGATTTACCAATACTCCTTATTGGTAACAATTTTCCCCTTTTTGATGATGATAAAAAATTCAATTTTTAAAAGCAGCTTTGGCTTTCTTGGAAAACATACAAGCTAACAGATAACAACAAAGTTAGCAATGCCTGTATCAATTTGTATTATACAAATCTCCCCCTATAGTATTCTTCTCCCCCTTTTTGATCATAAGCAAAAAGATTAATGTAAAAATCTCCCCCTTAATATGAGATCCCCCTCAATTATATAATGTATGCATAAAAGTAACATAAAAGATCATTTTATTCAAAGGAGAAGGATTACAGTAACTTCATAAAGATCATAACAAAAGAGATATTTAAAACACGGAGAAAATAACACAACAAACAATCATCTTAGCAGCCTATTTCTAAAATTCAGGACTAGGGGATCTCTCTGGAGGTTGAATGTTGAGATGATTCTCGATGTTAGTTAGGCGAACATTAAGATCAAGAAATTGAGCAACCATGTACTCATCAATAAATTGTTGCCACTCATAAATCTCTTCAAAGTGTGTTCTCTGTGCTAGACTCATATCCTCTAATTGTTTAGATAACCTTGCAAAGTGTTCTTCCATAGATGTTGAGAAAGAGAAGGTATGTTGGATGGTCCAACATCAGAAGGAGCAGAAGCATGATAACGGTTGAAAAAAAGTTATTCTCATATGTCATTTTAGACCAAATTACACCCTTTAAGACTTAGAATGAGCTTAGAATCAAGTAAAACCCAATAACTGAGTCAATTGAGAGTCAAAAGCTGTTTTTAGTGATATTATGCTTGTTTTGCATTGTTCTGCAGCGATTTTGATGAAAATTAAGATTGGGGTTGAAGATGAAGGTTTTAGACCTAGGACAGGGGAAGGAAACAGAAGAAAAGAAGAGTCTAGGAACCACCCAGCGACAAAATTCACCGCTGGGCATTCCAATGCGAGGAGGTGGCACTAGGCGTGGACGTTGGGCAGATTTGCGACTATGGGCAAACCGCCGGGCAGCAACCCCCCACCGCTGGGCGGTGGCGCGATAATGGGCAAACCGCCGGGCAGCATAAGTGTGGCGTCGGGTGGTTGTCTTCGTAAGTCGATGTACCCCCGGGTGTCTACTTTTTCTCCAGCAAAACTGCCTGAGATGGTATCAATCCTGCCTTTAATTATGGGTTCCCACTCTCTGGGTCGACTGCGGGATCTGTGAATCGGGGGACTACGAGAACGGTCGCGTGAGTGATTACCTTTTCGTTTGGCATGTTTCGAGCTTCTTTGTGTCTTTCTGGGAGAGTGTCTCGCGCGGCCGAAATCTTCCTTTACAAATTCCCGAAGATGTCCAGCACAGATTAACTTTTCTATTTCATCCTTGAGAGTTTGGCAGCCTTCAGTAGTATGTCCTCCCGAATTATGGGATCGGCATATCTGCGTTGCATCCATATTTTTTGGTGGAAATTTTCTTCTTTGAAAGATGATGTTCGATTGTAGAGCTCTTTCCAACACCTTTTCTCTAGGGGCGGTAAGATGTGCATAGCGGTCGTATCTAGGGTTTAGATTCACCATTGGTTTCTGTTCCCGGACATTCTCAGTTCTCCGCTTACCCTTTTTTTGGTTAATACTTATCGGATGCTCCTCGTGTTGTTGCTTCCGGAAAATCCTCTGATCTTCCATTTTAATAAATTTGGCCTTCTTTTGTTGCAGCTCCTCCAATGTATTGGGTAATTCGGCATATAAACTTTCAGAGACGAATCCTGCTTTTAGGTAGTTGGGTAAACTACTGATAATGAATTTGGGACTGGCTCCCTTTATCCTCCGGGCGGCGTGGTTGTATCGGTGCATGAAAGCTCTGAGAGTTTCGTCTTTTCCCTGCCTGAGATTGACTAGCTCGGCAGCAGTAACCTCCTTATATCGGTTGGTGGAGTATTGCTTTTTGAACATGTTTGTCAGCATGCGGAAATTATCCACCGAATTGGGTGGAAGGGTATAATACCATTCTAGGGCTTCTCCCCTCAGTGACAAGGAGAACGCCCGACATTTTACTGGGTCACTTTGAGTGTAGAAGGCCATAGAATTAATGAAGTTCCGCAAATGATGCTCTGGATTCGTCGTGCCGTCGAATTTCTCCACCTGAGGTGGAGGCCGATCAGGCATAGGGGCCTGCATGATGGCATCAGTGAACGGCAAGAAGTCTGGGGACCGGGGGGAAGGAGGTGGATTATGATTCTGACTATCTTCGGATGGCTCCTGGTCGTGTTGTTTTTCTTTGCTACGTTCGGCATCATCAGTCTTCTTCTGTTGTAATTCTTGCTGTAAAGTTGCAATAGTTCAGGCTTGCTCTTCTAACTGCGCCTGCAGTTCTCTTATCATCTGAATTGGATCTAGATTCTCCATGCCTCTTGTGGTCACCATTGGGAGTCTTGTCCTTTCGAGCCCCACGGTGGGCGCCAAAATGTTTCGGTATGAATATTTTGGGGATCGAATGGACTAACCTGGATGACGTGGCACTCCCGCTTTCTTCCAATCTTCAACCGTCCGGAATCTCCAAGCTTTATGGGTGATCCATCTACACCTACACCACCACAAAGTGAAGACTAAAGTCAATCGTCTACCCAACCTAAGTGTAGACGTGTGATTGGGCTAAGAGACTTGATTGTTAGTCGTAATGCTAATTAAAGATTGACCATTCAATTTAATATGAGTACAGGAAAAGTTATTGGAGACAACCATGCAAGATTACTAGCTTTGTGGCCTTACTTGATAAAAGAAAGATTAGTATTCTTATTGATAAATGAGACCATGTTCCTCAAGAAGTGAAGAACCAAATGTGACAAACTATCATGGTATGAAAATCTTAACTTAACTTCCACAATTATTAGCAAAATTGTAAATATAACATTCATATACCTATTATGTAGCTAACATATGACGTCCCAAACAACAACTTATTAAGAAGTAAATGGATATTTAATGTTTTATTTATGATTTGATATTCATTTTTTCTGTTTCATAATTTGTTATCAATTGTTTTTCACATGTTTGAAATAGGAAAAGAGAAAAGTTTCACAAGACCTTCAGAAAAAATAATCTCCCCCCATATATATTGTCTCGTGGGGGGTATGATAGGTTAGAGGAGATTATGATCCGTGAGGCCTCTTCCTTAGCTACCAATGATTGGTCAGATTTGAGTTTGATTTCTCCACTTCACGTCATGAGAAATGGAAGAGATCTCGCACTAAGCCATCAGGAGAATACACTTATGAAGAAACTCGACTTGTAGTAGAGAAGATTGTAAGAAACTCATAAGAATCCTAATTTTAATTTTAATGTCTTCATATATATTTTTGGCATGTATTCTGTAATAGATGGACTAAAACACTATTTTTCAGGATGACTTAGTGGAAAAAAGCTCTCAAGGGTCATTCACTCAAGAAGACCGAGATGACATATTAGCGGTTTACATTGGAAGTCCGGAGCATCCAGGATATATCTGTGGTGTTGGACGAAGGGTAGGACTCAAGCAATTCTTTGGTGGTCCTACTCGAAAGGTTACTTTAGCACAACTCAGTGAATCCGATAAAAAGGTGTTAAGAAATGAGTGCAAGAAAGAAATGTTCCCAGAATTGACAGATTAGTTATTGTCAAAAATCCAATCAGGGATAGCATCCTTAGGATTGGCTATTCAAGGTCCACCAAAGGAGGCTTCCCATGTTGCTAGCACAAAGGGGAGTTGTCCTCTTCCTGAGGAATCAGGGGATGGTGTTAATGTCCCTATTGATTGTGAATTGTATGTTTATGATCCCCACTGACATTTAATGGCTTTAGGTAAATTTAAATTTAATTGTATATGTGCTAAGTAAGTCATTTATGCCATTTTACTCAACAATTGTCATCTTTTTTCTGTTATAGGTAAAATATATAATTTGGGAAGCACCATCCACCACGAGACTATTAAAGATGATATGTTGCGAGTGGTGGTTGTAGATATTAAAGATTCTTATGCTCGTGTTCCTCTACCTAGTGAGGAGGTTCAAATAGAGGGACAAGCACAAGGAAATTTTATCCTTTGGCCAGCCAGATTGACAAAGCCAATATTAGTAAGTATTTCTATTCATATTTGCCTTAATTACTTATGTATTTGTTGTATTTGGATGCATATGACAATGGACTTATTTTGTGGTCAAATGTAGGACGTTTCTAAGAAAACAAACATTGTTACACCTCCTCAACCACAATTGTCTCATCTCCTCACATGCAAGACTGCTACCACCACTTTTTTTTGTATGTCATAAGGATATTTGTGAAATTGTCATTGGTAATGATCTCCTCTATACAACAATTCTACAACTTTTGAATTTGTAGGTAAACCTTCACAAACCATGAAAATAATATCATATTGCATTCATGTATTTATTTTAACATTATTTGTTCATATTGAAGGTATTTGAATCACCTCTGCATTAAGAGTATCTATGGATTTCTTGATCCAATTATAAATCAAAGTGTAGGAAATAAATCAGATGAGGTGCTAAAGTACTTGATAGAAATGTTTGAAAGAGTTGGTAAAGAGGTCTATTTAGTACCTTACTTTCATAAGTAAGTACATAATTTTTGAATTTTTCATGACTAGTTTAAAAGTTTCTTTTAATTAATATTATTCTAACTTATGGGATCATTGGCAATTACTAGTTATTGTTCCCGATCGTTCTCTTGTAGTTCTCTTATGTTCCTTGCATAAGAAAGCTAACACATTGTCCATCAAAAGTATATTAGAGGCGTAAGTTTTCCTTTCTATTTTTACTCCTTCCTGTATTATTATTATCATGTAATGGATGTCTAACTTTTGTATAGGTCTTTGGAAGCTCATTAAAGGTTGTAGGGTGTTCCATCTATTTCTAGGAAGAATATGAAAATAATCACACCTAATGTAAGAGAAGTTGACCTTCCTTTTTTCGTGTTTTGTGATAGCATTTTTTATGAGGGAATTGGCCGTGTTGTTGGTTTTGTGAAATTTGGTTTAGCAAAATATACAAAGCTACATGGTGCAAAGGCTAGCTAGACTATAATTTGATATTTTATGTCCTTGGTTTGAATGAGTCTTGATTATTTGTATTTAATTTGCAGTGTCGGTGTTAATTGGGCAGCTATGAGTGTGGGTATTATGTACTGAAAAACATGCATACCATTATTTGTACAAATATTACTGAATCATGGAATAAAGTATTAAAATATTAACTAAATACTTATCCAACTATTCATTATAATATTGTTTTAACTCTGTTATTTTATTTGTAGATCGTTAACGATTCATCTCCCATGGAAGCTGCAGACATTGAAGACATTAGAAGGAATTGGGCTTCTTTTATTTTAAGTGTTAGTAGAAACTTGACTACAATACAATAGTGTATGAACATTAATGTAATATTTGGATTTAATATATAGTTTCATGTATAAATGATGTATTAAATATTATTAGACTATTTAATGTTTGAAATGAATTGTATTTTGTTAGCTTCATTAAATTTGTTCATTTGAAGCTATATTGATTATAAATTGATTGGATGAGATGATAATACATTGAATATTATTATAATTTCATTGGATGTCAAATGTAATAATCAATTTTTTTAAAAAAAAAAACATATATTATGACGTACTAAACAAGGTACGTCATCATACATTGATCAAATATTATAACGTACAAAAATATCTACGTAATAATAGATCACATATTATAACGTACAAACACATCTACGTCATAATATCTTCTGCCCTATTATAACAACTATAATATGTTTAACATATTATGACGTAAATTTCTACTATGTTATAAAATGCGCAAAGTTACTATAACGCCTAAAACTATATCCCTAGTAATTACATCATAATATACCATTTTTGTACGTCATAAAATGTCATTTTTTTAATTAGTGGAGTGTAAGCTAGCGTATGGAATTAAATAATTAAGTTCTTACAATTACATTCATTCCAAGCCAATATCTACATTGGTTTTTAGAGAGGCATTCTCCCTTTCAATATTAAAACTAGTTACTGTAACTGAAGTAAAGAAATGAAAATTACCAAATTCAAAGAAAGATGTTATTATAATTATATAAGTTTGTTCACTGCAACCATTAAAAGTAGATAGTCTATAAGTCTTCAAGAACCTCAGATAAGCAATTCTCCAAGGTTGCCAAGGTAGTAATGAACCTAATAAGCCCCAAAAGCCTGAAGAATCCTATCCCCAAACTCATGTATAATGCTTCATACAAAACTGAATTATCATCTTCATCATCGACTTCTGCTCCTTTATACTTTGTCACTGTCTCAATCTCCAGGACAACTTTCTTCAAGCTGTTTCCCACAAAGATCAACATTTCCATTAAAATTATAGGCATATAAGGTTTGCAACTGTCTTCCCCATGGAATTCTTCCACTGATATGGTTGTTTGAAAAGTCTAGCATGGCAAGACGATCTATATTAGAAAGAGTAGAAGGAATTTTTCCAGAAAAATGATTTCTTAAATTCCCAATCCCGGAAGGAATTTGTCCATTCAAATGGTTTTTGGATAAATTCAAAGAAACCAACCCGACCATATGAGTAATTTCTTTTGGCATCTGATAACTCCCAAAATTTCCCTTAGAAGTCAAT
The DNA here is from genome assembly GCF_000741045.1 of Vigna radiata var. radiata. NCBI lineage: Eukaryota > Viridiplantae > Streptophyta > Magnoliopsida > Fabales > Fabaceae > Vigna > Vigna radiata. Next base: position 142,994 of record NW_014541822.1, read on the forward strand.
TTTATTCTCTTTTAGTTCTTAATTGTATAGAATTAGATTAGTTTTAGGTTTTTCTATTAAATTTGTAGTTTTATAAAATTTTAGTTAGAAATAGGTTTTTTTGGTATATTTTTGTAAAGTTTTTAAATAATTAGAAACTTAATATTTTCTTTTGGTAAAAGATAATAATAATAAAATTTCTTCCTTTCATTTGATATTCTTCTCTTTCTTTAATTTTGAATTTTTTTTCTTTGTTACAGAAACTTTTGGGCAGATTACTTGTTGGGCCGTTGATGGCTAAAATTGGATTTTTGAAGATAGTGTTGGCCCGCTACAATGGTGCTGCAATTAAAAGATTGCTGCTAACTGGAATGAAAAGAAAAAAGAAGAAGAAATTGGGCTGCAGTAGCTGCCACAAGCCCACGAGGCTGCTGTGAGGGAATGGAACAAATTAATTGGGCCGTTGCATGGGTGCATACTGTGAAGACCTATCTGGCATTGGGTAAAACTGAGCAGAAGCCATTTTGGGCAAAGGTTTAATGAAACTCTGCGTTTTTGGCAGCTAAGGTCTGATTGATTTGCAAAAACTGAAGGGGTCTCTATACCTCGCGTTTCATTTGTGCATGAGAGAGTTCGATCACTTGAAGGCTTTTCCCCAATACACGAGCTAGGGTTCCAGCAAGGAGGAGAACCAGAGTAGAGAAGCGAGCTCCACGGTCCAGAGGAAGAAAGCCCAAAAGGATAATCAGACCAAAGAAAGAGCCCAAGAAGCTGATCAGAAGCAAATTAGAGTGTGCTAAGCTGGAACGGTTGAAGAACGGTTAGAGTTAGTTGAAAGAGTTGATTCAAGAAGCTTCTACTGTTATTCAGTTCTTCCCCCTTCCCCTTTTTCTTTTTCTTCTTCTGTTTTAGACTTTCCCTATATAAAGGGACGTGTTGTAAGTGTAAACGTACGTGCATTGGGTGACAGACTTTGCACTTAGCTTAGGGGTATAATTCTCTCTGCTTGTAGTTTTAGAATTTCCAGCTTTTGTAGCGTAGAACCTTTGATCTTTTCATTGGAGTTCTTTGATCAATTCATTGGGTGACAGATAGTGAACTCTGAGGACTCTGGTATTTTGTATTCTTCATTTCAGATTTTAATTCAAAGTTTATGTTTTCCTTTGATCTAGTTTACATTGCCTTTCAATTTCATTTACATTTCCTGCAATTGCGTTTACTGTTTTAGAACTTTCATTTTGTTAATTCTACATTGTGAGTTTGATTCTTGTTTCCTGTTAGGATTTTTAAACATTGTTTTTAAGTTTTCAGCATTTTATTACATTTAGATGATTGTTTTAGGAACCTGTTTCATTCCCTTTAGTTTTTCACTACTTTTAATTGTTGATTCTGAATTTGATATTACGGTGTTAAGATGTGTGCATATAATTTTGATTTCAACTTTGGCCCATTGTTCTATATTCACTTTTCTTTCATTTTTATTTTGTTTCAATTTTGTTTTGATCTCTTTAGCATTGTATATACCAATTAGAGTTTGATTTCATTCTCGTTAATCGTTGCATTTCCAATCAAGCATCACCTCTCATGCATTCTACCTTTAGATTCTTATACTTTTCTTTTAGTTTCTTTTGATAAGTCATTTTAGTTTAGGTATTCGAATTATCTTTCTCCATCATAGATTACAATCTTATTTCTTTTCCTTTGCATCATTTTATTTTCCCCTTTTGCATTCATTTTAGATAAAATCATTCATTTGCATTAGCATTAAGTTCTTTTCTTTTTCAGATTCCATTTAATTTGCATTTTCCCCACCTAGTTTTAGTTTAAATGAATAAAATAGGTTTTAATTCTACAATTTCTAAACTTAATAAGTATCAAGTCCACGAATTAGACCCTAGGTTGCCCCTATGCTACATTAGTAGGGAATTTAGGTTTGTTGACTTTTGTGCGACCAAAAATCCTTTCAACAACATCCTGTCAATGTTTTACATGAGAGATCAATGCTTTGAAGCAACAATTCAGGATGTTTGAAGATGCGTTCCACACCTTTCCACGTCCATGTTATGTTAAGGGCATAATAAGTACCACTTAAAAAATTATAAATTTCAGAGAAAGTTGAATTATACCAATGCACACGACTTTGAGTTTCAGTTTTGTTGATGCTTTTTTCAAATAATGCAGTAAAATTGTTTTGGCAAATTGGAATCCCTTCTGAAAACCTATTCTGGGAAAGATCCAACAATTGAGTATGTTTCAAATAACATATATGAAGGGGAAGATTTCTAGAGAAGTGATTCCCTCGCATGATTAAGATTATCAATTGTTGCATGCTTTCTCCAACCCAGGATGGTATTGGATCAGACAACATATTCTCAATAACATCCAATATAATTAAATTCTTACAATTCTTCAAAGGGGAAGGCAATTCACCTATTAAATATTGTTTCATAAAACCAAAGCTTCCAATTTAACTGGGGTGCCCAAAGAGTTAGGAATCTTTCTTGATAATTGATTGTTGCTTAAATCAAGAAACAATAATTGATTAACATATTTCCAACAATCTGGAAATTGCTCCTTTATTTGATTATCTGATAAATCTAAAGTTGCCATGCTTGCAGCTGTAACGTTTCCACATAAGAATGAAAATAACTTTGAAAAGTTATTTACAGAGAGTAACAACTCGGAAGCTTGCAGTAGAAATGGAATTTTTCCCTCAAATTTATTTGAATTTAAATTTATTGATGGCCTGTAAGGGAGCTTCAATTCCAAATTAGGAATTGAACCAATGAAATTATTGTGACAGATATTGAACTCATACACAGTTTGCAACTTGTTCCAAAACCATTCTCGTATGAAATCATTCAGCCCATGATCAGATATATCTAGCCACATTAAGGAATTTTGAGTTTGGAGCCAACTAGGAAAATTTGGACCTAGCTTGCAAGAGGCAAGACCCAAATAACTTATTTGAAAAGGAGGAACCCAACTAAAGACAAAGTTTAGAGATCATGAGTTGTGTGACAAGGATAAGTAATGTAGTTTTGAAAAATTAGAAAGATGATAAAACCTCCAGCTCATATAGCAGTTCGATGCTCTCAGGCATCTCGCCAGTAATTTGGTTATAGGATAATTTCAACTCCCGAAATATGTGTCTGCTGTACCAAGAAGAATTTTGAATGAAGCTCGGAAATTTGCCATTCAACTTGTTATTTGAGAGTTCTAATCTCTGTAATTTGCACATGCTCCCAAATGAAGATGGAACCTTACCTTGTAGTTTGTTATCAGTAAGATTAAGATATTCAAGAGAGTTTATCACTTTGCCAAATTCAACTGGAATAGGACCTTCCGGGAAATTATACTCAAGGTAAAGGGTACGAAGATTGGCAATGAAATTAGAAAGCCAGTGAAATATAGAACATGATCTTAGCAAGTTAGCAGATAGATTGAGATAGAGAAGAGAAGACGTAGAATTCATTGTAGAATAGGTGAAACGGTGAAGCTTTTATCCATAATACTGCACTTTACAAGATGAAGCTCCTGAAGTTTGGAGCTGATATTAATATTACATAGAAACATTGATGATGATAGATTATAATAAGAGAGATCAAGAACCTTTACTGATGGAAAATTTGAACATAGATAAGGTGACAAAGTTATATTGTTGTGAGAAAGATCAAACTCTTGAAGATGAAAACTAAAGTTAAACAAATAGAAAAAAGAACCACAATAATATTTTATTTGAAAAAGAGTAGACAACTTTGTCTAAAATAAAATCAACTAAGACTGATTAAAAAAGGTCATTAATAGTAATATTTCTGAATTATCAACAATTGTTTGACATTTAAATGATCTTGATAAAAAAAATTAAAATTCAATAAATTTGAATTGACTTGTTCAAATAATATATAGAAATGAAATATTTTAAAATAAAATCAATTTAAATTGAACGAATTTACGTTACTTGAAAATTAAGAATTTTCAATAAAGTAATCTATTAGTTATTGTTAATAATGTTTAATTACGGAGACTCATTTTTTCATATGAACCGAAAATAACTTTTAAATGGGATGATATGTTTGATGAAAGGGAAGGTTATAATAACAAAGAGAAGCCGATTCAAGCTATAAGAAAACTAGGTAGGGTAGATATAGGGAATGTAGAAGGTATGGAAGGAGCTGTGACACAAAGTTGAAGGAGGAAAGGTTTTTTTTACTATTCACTCAAGGATACAACTAGGATTTTATAAATTAATGGGTGTCCAAAGAAAAAATGGGATAAAGGAAGTAATAGAGTTGTCAAAACGGGTAATCCGGCCCAACACCACTGATTACCATGCGAAGGATGTCTCCTCAGAAAACAACACTGATTACCATTCTCGTCAGACAAAGCATGGAGAGCAAAAGACTTATTGGAGTTTATTCATACCGATGTTTGTGGACCAACGAGAACGCCTTCACATCACAACAACAGGTATTTCATCCTCTTCATTGATGACTTCTCTAGAATGACATGGGTCTATTTCTTAAAAAGTTAGAAGTCTTCAGAGTATTCAAGAAATTTAAGGCCCTTGTTGAGAAGCAAAGTGGAAAACAGATAAAAGTACTAAGAAGTGATAGTGTCAAGCAGTACACATCACACGAGTTTGACAAATTCTGTGAAGATGAAGGCATAGAGCGACAACTTACAGTTGCATATACTCCACAACAAAATGGCGTGTCAGAGAGAAAGAATCGCACTATTATGGAGATGGCGAGATCAATGCTAAAAGAGAAAAACATGCCTAACACTTTTTGGGCTGAAGTAGTCTACACTGCAGTTTACATTCTAAACAGATGTCTAACTAAGGCAGTCCAAGACAAGACTCCTATTGAATCTTGGAGTGGGAGAAAGCCATCAGCTAAATACCTACGAGTATTTGGGTCTATCTGCTACATATATGTTCCTGATCAAAGGAGGCACAAGCTTGAAGACAAGGCTATACGAGGAATATTCTGTGGATTTAGCACACGGTAAAAAGGCTATCGAGTCTATAACCTAGAAACAAAAAAACTCATCATCAATCGAGATGTTGAAGTTGATGAAAATGCTTCTTGGAATTGGGAAGAAGAAAAAGTTGTTAAAAGCAACATTTTACTTCCAATGCAACAGTCTCAAGAAGAAACTCAAGAAGAGACAGAAAATTCAGGTACGCTTTCTCCACCTGCACAACAACAAGACTCTTCACCTGAATCTAGTCCAAGAAGAGTAAGATCTTTGGTAGACATATATGAAACTTGCAATATATCCATGATTGAACCTAACTATTATGAAGAAGCATCAAAGCAAGAAGTATGGGTCAAGACCATGGAAGAAGAGATTAAAATGATTGAGAAGAATAACACTCGGGAACTCGTAAATTGCCCTCATGGAAAAGACATCATAGGAGTGAAATGGATATATAAAAGAAAGCTTAATCCTGATGGAACTATACAAAAGCACAAAGCAAGATTGGTCGTTAAAGGATACTCACAGCAACCAGGAATAGACTACAATGAGACATTTGCTCCAGTTGCTCGCTTACATACAATTAGAGTCTTAATAGCTCTTGCAGCACAAAAAGGATGGAACATCTTTCAACTAGATGTCAAATCAGCCTTTCTAAATGGAGTGCTCAAAGAAGAAATTTATGTTGAACAACCACAAGGCTTCATCAACAAAGGAAATGAAGGCAAAGTACTAAGACTAAAAAAGGCATTATACGGCCTAAAGCAAGCTCCTCGAGCATGGTATAGCAAGATTGATAAATACTTCGTCGATCAAGGATTCAGGAGGAGCAAGAGTGAGCCAACACTTTATATTAAGGCACAAGGTCAGTACCATCTCATTATCTCTTTATATGTCGATGACCTTATCTATATATGAAACAATATGGAGATGATGAAAGAATTTAAAGAAGACATGATGAAGACATTTGAAATGACCGACCTTGGCTTGATGAACTATTTCCTCGGTATAGAGGTGAAACAACAAAAAGAAGGCATATTTATCTCTCAAAAGAAATATATTGAAGCTCTACTAAAGAAGTTCAAGATGAATGGTTGTAAACCTGTCACTACTCCATTGGTGGTAAACGAGAAACTACAAAAAGATGATGGAGCACAAGAGACAGATGCATCACACTACAAGAGTTTAATTGGAAGTCTCTCTTGTATCTCACAACCACACGACCAGACATTATGTATGCTACAAGTCTTCTATCAAGATTCATGCAAAAGCCAAGTCAGATTCATTATGGAGTAGGAAAAAGAATTTTAAGATATTAACATGGCACAAAGGAGTTTGGTATATGGTACAAAACCATGACCAATTCAAGAATGATTGGCTACACAGATAGTGATTGGGCAGGATCGATGGACGACATGAAAAGTACGTCCGGATACGCTTTCTCACTAGGATCCAGTATTTTATCTTGGGCATCAAAGAAGTAGGCAACCGTGACACAATCAACAGCAGAAGCAGAGTATGTAGCAGCTGCTAAAACCACAAGTCAAGCAATATGGCTACGCAAAATACTTGAAGAAATGGGTGAACCACAAGATGGACCGACTATTATCTATTGCGACAACAAATCGGCAATAGCAATAGTAAAAAATCTAGTCCATCATCAAAGAACAAAACACATAGCCATTAAATATCACTTCATTCGAGATGAAGAGACAACTAAACAGATTCGACTCGAGTATTTCCCAACAGAAGACCAAATTGCAGATATTTTTACGAAGGCATTACCTCGACCAAGATTTGAACTACTACACACTATGCTTGGAGTTACCGAATTTGCATTAAGGAGGAGTATTAAAGAGTAATGCAAATTCTAGAAGAACGTAGAACCTTAGATAGAAGCATTCAAATGTATAACAAGTTCTAGAATGATGTAGAAAAGCCTAAGATAGGAAGAAAAATCAAGAATAGTCTACATATGTAAAAATCTAGAACATTCCACATAAGTTGTGGCTAGCATGTTCTAGAATATTCTATGGGTCTATAGATACCCATGAACTCTACCATTTGAGACATGTAGACAAAAAGCCAACATCTACAACAACTAAGACAACTACAACACTTTTTCCAACTGCTACTTTTACAATCTACTATCTCCATATTTTCTCTACATTTTCTCTACCTTATCAACTACTCCTTTCACAACCTTTAAATACTAACACAACTCTTTCTGGAATGAGACTTTCTAACATGTTATTATAAAGGTAAAGGGTCTGAAGATTCGTAGTTCAATTCAAAAGCCAGTAAAACAAAGTAGATGACTTCAACAGATTAAAGGAGAGATTAAATATGACAAGAGAAGATGAAGAATTAATTGTGGAAACAAAGGAAATAGGAAAACTTTGATCTGTAAGAATGCAGTTATATAGATAAAGCTCTCGTAATTTGGAGCCACAATTAAAATTACCTCCAAATACTAATGCTGTTAGATTATTTCTAGAGAGATCAAGGATATTAAGAGATGGAAAATTTGGATATAGAAAAGTTGACAGAGCAATGTCATTATCTGTGAAATAAAGCTCTTGTAGATGAAGGCTAAAATTGAATAACAGTTGAAATGTTGAGGAAGTAAAGGAAAGATCAAGGACAGTAAGAGAAGTTGAAACGTTGGAATGAGGATGAAACAAAGATTTGATATTAGTATCTGAAAGAGAACAATCGACAAGCCTCAACTCTACTAAGTTTGGAATGAGCTCACTAATAGCTTGTAGCCACTAGCGCGAGGAGCTGAGATTATGCAATGAGCCCAACTTAAGACTTGTTAAAGAATGTAGATTAGACAACCACTGTGAATCCTCAGCTTCTATGTCAAAATCACCACTTAGCCGAAGAGTTTGTAAGTTAGGAAGATTCCCATTCCGAAAAGGGATAGCTCCAGAAAGAATGTTTCTTTCCAGATTAAGATATTGTAGTCGTTTGAGATTACTAAGTTGAAATGGGATGGCTCTTGATAGAAAATTCCAATCAAGATGAAGATATTGCAACCGATTGAGATTACTAAGTTGAAATGGGATGNCTCCTNATAGAAAATTCCCTCCGAGATTAAGATATTGCANNCGNTTGAGATTACTAAGTTGAAATGGGATGACTCCTAATAGAAAATTCCCTCCGAGATTAAGATATTCCAGTCGGTTGAGATTCCTAAGTTGAAATGGAATTTCTCCTGATGGATAATTCCCTCCAAGATCAAGATATTGCAGCCGGTTGAGATTCCTAAGTTGAAATGGGATTTCTCCTGATAGAGCATTTCGTCCAAGATGAAGATATTGTAACTGTCTAAGATTCCCAATCTGAAAAGGAACTGGTCCAAGAAGACTATTTGTTCCAAGGTCTAGATGCCTTAGTAGTGAAAGATTTCCAAGTTGGAAAGGAATCCTCCCACTAAATGCAGAACATGAGAGGTTGAGATATTGTAAGTTGGTGAAACGGCCAATGGTTGATGGGATGAGATTCCGCAGAAAATCATTATTGCTGAGGTCTAGATGTTGAATGTATTGCAAGTGAATCAATGAAGTGAGATTGATTGGACCTCTCAAATATTGTTTATCCAGAGAACGAAGATCAAGTAGATGGTGATGGTTGCATTGAATGCCTTTCCACTTGCAGCAATCTGTATTATTTTGATCGTGAGTCCATGTAGACAGTTTTCCATAGTGATCAGTGAGGCTTTGTTTGAAGTTGAGGAGTCCTTGTCTCTCCTTCTCTCTGCACGTTGCATCACCACTTTCATTTCCTGAGAAAAGCAAAGAAAGGAGGAGAAGAACATATAATGTTTTTTAGAAAATAAGCACTCATTACCGTTTTTCTGATATTGAATAATCTTAACAGTTGGAGACTAAACTATTATTCACTTTTTTTCTCTTTCGCCTATCATGTTTGGAATGCTCTATGGAATTATTTATATTCATGGTTCTACTGAAGGTCTTCGAAGTTAGGTATGAAAAATAATTGTTATTTAAGAATACAGTGTAAATTGGTCCAAAGAACCGACTGTCCTAATCCAATTAATCATGGGATGGAAAAATTAAGCATGTTAGAAAGTTCAAAGGAAGAAAATGAGAGTAGCCCAAAAAGTCTTTAAACTATTAATGTTATATTTGAAATCCATTTTATGGGTTGGAAAATTTAAGCATATTAGACAAGCAGAAAATAATATTGGTTCAGAGAGATTATTCAAATATTAAAAGAAGAAAATGAAATGGTTTTATTTTGACAATAAAATATGCGAGTTCTTAGGGAGAAAAAGCTTCTTTCATTCTAAAGAGTTTATTTGCATATGTTACTAATAAAAAATAAATTTGTCTCCATAAATATTATCTTAATCGCTTTTTATTTTGACAAAAAAAAATTATATTGAAACGATGTATTATAATAATTTTCATTAGTATACAAACGGTGACACCCGGGTACTGACGAGGACGGGGAGTGATCACCGGTGCAAGAGGTATGGTGTAGGGGGCACAGACAAGGAGCGGCTCCTGGCAGGCTTCCAGTGGAAGGGGTACATGGACGAATCGAACATACACCAGAATGAGAGGGATCTGGAGACTGTATAGGTATGGGACTATACAGTTGAAAGATAACTTAAAGGAATTGATTTGGCTACCTATATCACCAAAATGCATTTGCTTTTCGGTAGCCTAACCCATAAGAACTTCATGGTTAAGCGTGCTTAGCCTGGAGAAATTCTGGGATGGGAGACCTTTCGAGAAGTTTTCCCTGGTGCGAGTGAGGACAAAGCACACTGGAAAGCCTTGTGGTGATGTGCGGAGGTAGTCAACAGTCCCTGTAAGTTGCCGGGGCGTTACAAATGGTATCAGAGCCTAGCCTCTCCCAGTACGGTGTGGGAGCGACTCCTGGCAGGCTTCCAGTGGAAGGGCCACATGGACGAATCTATGGGACTATAATTTTATAGAAATTTCAATGGTTCAATTTCTTAATTAATGATTGTTTGTTAATATATTTTATTTTTGATGTTGGGTTTTTGTTGATCAATGAAAGAAGATATAATTATTTTGTTTATGATGAGCAGAATTCTTTCAATGATCCAAAAAAAGGGAATCCGATGACACCTGTAGTGGCTGGAATGATAAGTGGAGACAGGTCATCTTTCTATGGTGTTGGCTTCTACAGTTTGCAAGATACTCTGTGGGATGATAAAGGAAGACACTACTTTAACTCTTGCACCATAGAAGGTGATATGGATTTCATCTTTGGTGTTGGTCAATCTTTATATGAGGTGATAATAATAATGATAATAATAATATGAAAGTTTCACTGAATTAATTAATTCATATTACATGATATGATATGTATATTTTCAGAGTTGTAGCATATCAGTTTGTGAAGCGTATCCAGGTAAAGCAATTATTGGTTTCATCACAGCGCAAGGGAGAATGAATGTAGACGATGAAAATGGTTTTGTTTTCAAGAACTGCAACATCCATGGATTTGGTAAAACATACTTGGGAACACCATGGAGATCCTATGCCAGAGTTCTTTTCTACAAAACAACAATGTCTTCAATCATTCAACCACTAGGTTGGCAGCCATGGAATTCCAGTGTCGATGTGTAAGTTCTTCTTCTATCTGTCTTTTTACTTCTTCTTATGGTTTCTCATTGAAAAATCGTAAGTTACAATATTGATGTGTAGTTTGAAACTTGAGATTTATGCAGGGTGGAGTGGAATTCTCAGAGTATGATAATATGGGTCCTGGTTCGGCCTTGTCTGGGAGAGTGAGCTGGTTGAAGAAATTGGATTCATCAACTCTCATGAAAATGACAAGTACAGAATTCGTGGCCCGGAATGGGGAATCCGGCGAGGTGGAGAAGTACTGCGGGAGATTCCTGATGGTAGCTACTGGGGAAACTAGCGACCCCTTTGTGCTGGCTATGGAAGCGTTGAGTAGTTTCCCTGGAAAGGTGATTCATTCCACTAGATTCAAGTCAGGGAAGGAGTTCAAAGACGAACATGTTTTTGTTGTTGGGGCAGAGAATTCAAAGAGAGAGAAAGAAGAGAGATAGTCATAATGGTCAGAGAGAAATAAAAGAGAGAGAAAGAAGTGTGAGGGGAATAGCAAAGGAGAGAGAATAAAAATACTGCCACATATGCGTAAATTAACACCATTACAAGCTATTTAACGGAAGAGACCTATTAAAAGCAAAATCAGTAACCTGTGGACCGAATTACATCACTTTTAAAAACGGATATCAAACAGAAATTCAGCCCCTAACTTGGAGACTAAAAAGATAATTAAACAATATATATATATATATATATATATATATATATTACATAAAAATCATTATCAAAATATGTTTACAAAATGTCTAATATTAATAAATAGATTGTATTGTTCCTAAGATGCTAAAACAATATAAATTTTACAATCCATAAGATGTCAAAAAACATAAAATGACAAGTCTAGAGCTTCCTAATAATCAATCACTGAGGATTTTGTTCATTTGGGCATTGATCTTGTTGCACTCCATCACCATGATAACAACTTCAGCACATAATGCTTTTTTCCCTTCTCCTTATTATATTGTGCTGAGAGTGGAGGAGGTGGGTCAAAACCGCTAGATGCCATGTACTGACGAAAATAAATGCAATTGGATGGTCTTACATGAAGTTGCCAAACTCTATTAAACAATTATGATGGTCAAAACATAGAAGAACATTAAGATGAATTTAATAAAATTCATAGCATTATAAAAGGTGTTTTACATTGCGTTAGGATAAGAAGAATGAATCTACACAAAGGTATTTTGATTACTTGGTGGTATGAGAGTACTTTTTTAGGTATCAGTTTGCATGTTAAGAGGGATTGGGACATGATAGGAAATGTAGGAGGGAAATAGAAAGGTATTATAAAATATAAAAGGCTAAATATAAACCATGTAAAGAATTTCTAATTAAAACATCTGTCAACTAGACTCTTAATCCTTAGTGATAATTTTAAAGATAAGGGAATAGATAGAACTTGTAAAATTTAAATTAAAATTTGATATAGTGAATGTGAATTAGAAATGAACTTAACACATGGTTTGGATTGAGCATGATAAAAGAAAAAAAAAAGTAAGATTAATGTATCAAAAGTTTAATGAGTATAACTTTTCATTTTCTAAATTTTAAAGAGCCAAGTGAGTATAACTTTTCATTTTTCTAAATTTTAATGAGTTTTGGAAATTTAATTACCGGTCGCAAGATCCAAATAGGGTTAACACTGACGAGATACTCCTGATATTTTGAGAAAATAGGTTAGAAAACTTTTTATTTCCCTTCTGTACGTTATAATGGGTAAGGCAATTTTTGACAGTGGGTAAGGCAATTTTTTTACTTAGTAGAACATTATCAATTTAAAGTAATCTTCAAAAGCTTTATTCTTGAAAATTTTCACAACTTACTATGGTCTTAGAAATCAGGATGAGGTATATGGTAACACTTCCTTTTGTTGAACTCTCCTATCTAGCCTTCCCAGCTCTACTACATAAGATGGTCCTCCTGCTTGAAACCAAGTGAATGTTCATTTCCTGTTCAGCTAATTGTACAAGGAATAAAATGTCAAACATCATTTTCCACATAACAAAAAAGAACTATTAAGACAAATCAAAGAAAATTTCATACTCTAAGGATTATACTGTTAATTTTAATGATTCCATTTTAAAACACTAAACAAAATGATTGGCCTTTTGCAGAGAACATATGTACAAATGATGATGTTTACCTAAAGTCGCACGTGTCAAACATCTAATTGTACAAGGAATAAAATGTCAAACATCATTTTCCACATCACCAAAAAAAACTATTAAGACAAATCAAAGAAAATATCATACTCTGGATTATACTGTTAACTTTAATGATTCCATTTTAAAATACTAAACAAAATGATTGGCCTTTTGCAGAGAACATATGTACAAATGATGATGTTTACCTAAATCGCACGTGTCAAACATAATCAAAACAAAAAAAATGCTTTAAATGTTACATTACGATAATAAAACATACCTTATAACGATTAATAATATCTTTCAAAATTTTATTTTAAGGCATGCCTTATGTGAAGATAGCCATTACCATATGGAGGGTCATCATGAAGAATAAAATTTGCCTGATCAAGTAATTTAGAATTGGTTAATGCTTTCAAATAGCTAGGAGTTAAACAGGTGAGAGTACGATCCAAAACTTACTTAGCTGTTTTTCTCAACAACTTTCTTGAATACTTGATTCTCTTACCAAAATAATGTGAAATAGAAAATAGACTACCTTTTCTTTTTCATATCAGAACCGTATCAAGCATATAAGCATAATGACTATCCTAGAGAAAACATTAGCAAATATGAATATATAACTCATAATGATAAACTGATATCTCACATACCAGATTTTCAAACGAGCTTCAATGAAACAAAGTGCAATCTCTGTAAAGGCTTTTATGAAATATTTGATCTTTTTCAATCAATTACTTTAGCCTTACCATCAGGTGGTGCAATTGCAAGAGCCATAACATTGTTTTCCTCCAGTTCCATAGCTTTTAAATTTATTTCATTAAGTCCCTACATAGGTGCAGAAGTGTGTATTCATTCCTGTAAGGTAGGAGGAAGACCGGTCAAGCAATGCAGGATACAGTAAAGATATAAAGGGGAAGGAGGTTAGTAGGAGAAAGACTAATAAACGAGTAGCTCGTGAAGAACAAAGGAGGTTGACCGGGAAGAACGGAGAGCGGATCAGTACAACTACTAGGCCGATCAGTAAGGTCGATTGGTGGGGCATGGGTGTGGCTAACTCTCAAACGAATCAAGGAAGCGAGTTAGTGGACGAATTTTGCGGGACTGATGGATTAACGATTATGGGTAGTTAATGTCCATGTTGGTAACGACGCTAATTAGTGGACGAATTTTGCAGGATTGATGGATCAATAGTTATGGGTAGTTAATGCCCTTTAACTGAGTCTAATGCCTGTAAATACAGAGATGATTAGTCAGGTACTTATTTTTGATTTTACTCACACTTTCACTGATCTTTGAGTGACTTCGCTCACTTGGGCATTGAAATGCTAACTTGCAGGTCACATCTGATCGGTGGAAAAGCGTGGAAGTTCGGTGAGAAAGAGAGAAGGAGCGGTTGGGATTGTATTCAACCTCAGGTCTCATCCGAAACAATTCCATTAAGTGAACATCACAAGTATCCATAGAAAACATTATTTCATAATCAACACATAATCATTTGATAATCAACCACAATTCTAAATCAAAGTGGACACAAACAAATAAAACTAATGAAGTTATACAGCAGAAAAATGGCTTAGGCGTGGGGAGATTCAAACTTTGGGCTGGATGGAAGAAAATAAGACGGCCAAGCCAACCCATTCGACAAGAACCTGCAATAAGATCAAATAGAGTTTTAAGACTAAATATGACTAAATCACAGGTTTTCTCTCTCAAATAGAGTTTAAAGACCAAATATGATCAAATTACTTTCAAACATGACACAATCCAATTTCTTAAGTTCAAACTTAAACTGATGGTAAGAATAATGACCTGTGATTAAATTTGTAAAGAATCAAGTAAAAATAATCAAAATAATGTAACTTTGCTCCAAAAGTAATTTCATCTACAATCCCTTTGATCTCTCACAACCCTCCCCTTACAAGCTCTAACTCCACTATTTGAATAAAGAACAAAAGAATAATCTTAAGAAAAAATAACTACTGCTCATCAACTTCCTAGGAGAACTTTGAAAATAAAACATAAAAACTATTACATCTCCTAATTTTATTATTCTAGATAATTATGCTATTACATTACAAAAATAATGCATTTTAGACGAGGATCGTTTCCGGCGATTTTTAAAACCTCAACTAAGTCCCGACGGTTATAACAAAACCGCCCCTAATATTTATTTATTTTTTCTTTAGAATGATGTTTAGAATGGCTAAATATTTTTCCCTCAACCCTAGTGTCCTCTCCGCCTTCATTCCCGCTTCTGCCTCTGGTGGTCTTATTTTCTCCCAACTCTATCGGTTCCCTGTGTCGTTTCTTCGTCTTCAAACAAGGTGCGGAGTTCTTGGGCTTTATTCCACTTTGGCAATTAAACTTGCAAAGAAATTGTCGAGAAGAGAAACAAGGATGGCCGTCGTGGAGAAGTTGATAGAGTTATACCTAATCCGCGGTGCGACGACCTCTGTCTGTGGGTGTGGTGGTAGGGACACTTTTTTCGCGACAACGGTGTTTCAGCGTCTTCACGGTGAGTTTCCGGTGACTCAGGCGCGGCGTTTGCACGACGCGAGGATCTCGTTCTCCAGCGTTTTAGCAACAGTAGAAACTTGGATGGAATTCGCGATTGATTTAGGGTTTGAATTCGGGTTCTGTTTTTAGAGATTTGAATGGGGTTTTCTTTCGGTGTCTCATGATTTTGGGTATGGCCGTGGAGGAGAAGAAATTTCAGGTATGAAAGCTATTTTAGTAAGATTGATTGCTTGTATGTGGTACGATATGCTTTTCCCCTATTTTAATGTTCATTCCGGTATAATTGTATGTTGGTATAATTGTATATTTGGGGAATTGAAAATAGAATACTCTTCTAATACTTGTAGCTGAGGTCTCTCTGCATTTCTTTGATATTCCTTAGGTACATATTGCAGTCAAGATGTTGCTACCAAAGTTCTGAATATGGATCTGGATAACTGATTTTCCTTTGTTTGAGTGGAATGATCCAGAGTATAGGGTCGAGGTCTGTTCTCTAAATAGCAACTGACAGTGTATTCTTCAACATTATTAATGTCTATTTCTGAAATTATGTGATTCTTCTTTCTCAATATAATCTTTTCTGATCCTCTCTCTTTTAAATTATGTCAATGTGTGAATTGGCAATTTTCATCTCAACAACACAGAATTGAATAATAATTCAACAGGAGGGCCTGTACTTTGTGCTTGATGTTTTGATATTGGGGAAAATATGCTACGTCCAAGTAAAGTGTCTGGGGGTACATAGTATCATTTCTGTTTTTTGTTATTATTCTTAAATATGGTTTAATGCAGGCTCTTCATCATCCTTTTACTGCGCCATTACATATATATTTGGTATCTTGTTTAGAGACTGTTTACTTTAAGGAAAAGATATCTGTTTTCATTAGATATTTTTACTCCAATTAAAAAATTATGCCTTGGTGGTGGTGGCATTTGTGTAGCTTGATTTATGTTGTATGGCCAAATTTCTGGTATGGTTGAAGACAGCATGTAACATTTACAAGGAACTGATTCCATTGACATCAATTCTGCAGATTGAACCACAACTTTTATATGGAAAGAATGTTATGATTTCAGCCCATGGGAATTCATAGAGATCCATTATCATGTACCTTGATAAATTAACTTCCCAAGAGGTAGCTGGAGTATTCAAAATTATTCTCTTAAGTTTGCGTATGACAGTACATACTCATATTTTTTCTTTCACCACCAGGTCATTAGTTTGGAATTGTCAACTGGAATTCCCATGCTTTACATTTTCAAAGAAGGAAGATTCATTACGAGGGAAGTCTCATAAGGCCTTCTGAAGCTGGAGTTTATGCCTATACAAAGGTATGCTTTTTATGTCAGCTGTTGTATCCTACTTTTAGGATGCATTTTATATCAGCTTTTATTTAAGATGTATTTTATATTTCCTTGCTTTCACGATGATAGCTCATGGGAAATGCTCTTTTTCTTTGATTTCAATTTCAATTTTTATATTTGCAGTTTCCATCAACCTTGTTTTCCTTCATTCTCCAGTTGTTTTTTAGTGGTGGTTTGGTATCATTCTGAGAGCAGGCAGCACTTCAACCCCAAGTTTGAAAAATGTTTATTACTGGTTTTTTCTTCTTGTTATATTAATATATGTTTTGGTTTTTTCTTCTTGATATACACGCTTCTCTTTCTTTTTCGATTTTGTTTCCTCTGCTCTATCCTTTTCTATCTTCTATTTGTTTCTATTCCAGTCGCTTGTGTTAATTATCTGACAAATTTGATTTGTCCAAATGTTTTGAAAGGAACAATATGAAACAACATTGCAGATTTGATGTTAGTGTTCCCCTTTCCCCCAACATATCTCATTTTCTTAAATTTTCTCCTGGAAAGTCTCATCAAGAAGGTAAACATGATGTTTAAACTGTCATATAAACGTGGTTACAAACTCAAAAAGTGATAAATTTGATTTGACCAAATGTTGCTGCCAAACAAAGTCTTTTGTTTCTGTATACACGTTATGAATTTTCCTTGTGCATGTCATGAACTTGTAGGAATTGTTTAGAAAAGAGACAAACATACTCTGCCAACGTTAATGTTCCTGTTTTTTATATTTCAATGATAAGTCTCAACTTGAAAGAGTACAAAACCTTGGCAATCATGAATCACCCATGTGCTCTATAGATTTAAACGTGAGTTATATAGCCCTTCCCATTGTATTTTGGCTTAAATTGATAAAAAAAATGCTCATATTTATGTTTGTGTTAACCAATTGGACATGATTTTACATCAGTGGCAGTGCTTCAAACTCTAGCATTATATTTTAATACTTTTTCTAATCGTTTTCTTAGATTCCTCATTTAATATAACTACACAGCAATCAGGCAGGATAGCACTTCGATTCTAGACTTTTTAGAATGCTCAATATTTCCTCAAAAAATTACTTTTTAGTCTAGTATTTATAGGAATAAAATTAATACGTTTCTTAAAAGTTTCTAAAAAGAAGACTGAGTTTTATTTTTAGTAATGAAAAGACAGAGCTAGGTATCGGTAAGAAAAAATGTATTGGATAAAGAAACGTGAAAGAAAAGAGTAAGGGCAACACTTACAATAATCTTATATTTTTCTACAAATTTCTTCACTAACAAATAACAATAAATATTTCCCATTTTAGAAATATCAACCTTATTTATTTAGGAGGTGCATATTACTTATTATTATGTAGATACGTATGAGGAGGTGTAACATATACTATATAATATATAAAAGAAAGGGTTATCCTTTGTAACATGGATCTCAACCTTCATTTTGACTACTGAATAATGAACGGGACTGCCAACAGACATTCAATCCCATTCAGAAATTAAAATACGTTTATGTCTACCTAGGTCTGTTAGTGGAGTTTAATCGACAAGTTAAAAATACAGTCTTCACTATTTTATCATTAAAAAAATCATGTGATTCAAGTGTTTTATCATGTGATTCAATATAATTTCGGTTCATCCAGCTCCCTTATTTTCTAGACATATTCTCCTATACCTGCACACAGTTTCTTGGCATCGAGTCTATGTGGGATGTCCAGGTAATTGTCACTTCTATTATAACTGTCACTTATATTATAAATACCAATCCTGCCTACATGATAATGTTAATGTTTAAATTTGCCTTGTGCTATTGCCTAGTCAAATCTCAAACCTAACTGGACCATACTTAAGCTGTGGCCAAATGGAAAATATTGAAGTTAATTTAGAAATTAACTCCCTGTTCTCTTTGAGCTATTGCTATTATGAAGTTTATTGGTTTTTAGGTAGGGTAGGCAGAAGAGAGGAGATAGGCTAGTGAATAATATGAATTGGTATACCAAATTAAAGCAATATCTTTTATTAGTTCTGATACTAGATTTACAATTCTAATTGAATAAGAAAATTTCTGGCTAGGAGTTATAATGGAAAAAGAACTTTAACTTCTATAACATATAGTGTAAAAACTTAGGAGACCTTAAAAATTTGGAAAGATGACCAACAAATTGTATTTGGGGCTGGTGTGAATCATGACCAAATCCAATCTCCTGAAGAATGGCAGGAAGAGCGTCATCATCAATCTATCAATCAGTACAAAGTCACTACTGAAATGATCATTAGCTGAAAAAGAAGTTTGGGTAGTTTGAATATGATCACAGGGAAAAGTAATGATAATTTTCTTTTATATTATAATTAGAATATTACGTATTCTCCATTCATGTTAACATATCTTGCATTGTGCAAAAGAATAACTTTGTTTCTTTATTAAATCAATTTATATTATTTTGCTTATTATATAATTGTAAAAATATATACTTAACTACGCTTTAACTAGTTATTTCTTTCTTGTAAAAATATATAATTGTAAAAATCAATTCTTTCTTGCTTATTTTCCTTCATGTACTTTGGGATATAGGCTGCAGAGCTACTCAAGAACTAATATCTTCAACCTTATGTTCTTAAGGTCCATCTCAAAATCAATTGCCCAAGGCGAAGTTCTTTGCCAGGTCTTTGGCAAGAATCTAACTACATGAAGAAAGCTAGATTTTTGAAGTGAGAAGATGATCGTGTTTCTGTTTCTGGGTATAAGTGGCATTCTATTAGCAATGATAGGACTTTAAATCCCAAATGTATCAGGAGTGGAAATATTACTTGTATTTCTAATGTTTAGAATTTATATAATAATAATGGTTTATATTTAATGTTTATATTTAATTTTAGTTTCCTATTATTTAATTTTAGTTTGTTTATAATAATAAAATAATTTGAATAATAAAAAATTAAATTATCTACATTTTTAGCGGTATTGGAAATTCCAACTATGTAAACTCAGAAATTATTGGCGATTTTGGAAAACCCACACAAGTACCGACGGTTTCTGTAAAACTTCTGTTATTATCGGCGGTTTTACAAAACTCTGCTATTACCTACAAAACCTCCGCTATTATCGGCGGTTTTGTCCAAATCCTCTTATTACCGGCGGATTTGTCAAAACCCTCGCTAATATCGACGGTTTTTCAAAAAATCGCTGGTAAACTAGCAACGCAACTTTTCCTAGTGGTTTTCCTAACTGCGGATAACACATTTTTTGAGGGTTAAAACCGCCAGAAATGAAGAAAATAACCCCCGAAAAAATTGTAAAGTGTTGGATATAGAACCATTCAAGTGCTTTGTCCTAACAATTTAATTTTTAAGTTAAAGTTTCCTTCATCTATACTTAAAGCACAAAGGGTCTCATGTGATGTGCAATAAGATATATGGCAGTGACAACTACATGGGTTATAGGCTCAACTTACCCATTAGAATAGAGGTTTACTTTTTATACTTGTAATCTTATTGTGCGTGATTGTTTGGAAAAACCATACCTCATATGACTTGGTATCAAGACCATGGGGAGTCATATAGTTATGGAGACTTGGACCACCAGGAAGAAATCCATCAACCTTGGCCTGAACAAACAAACGTGTTAGGCATAGATTAAAGAAGACCAAATTTTAACTCAACTGACAGCAAAACTAGTCTTGATGTTTTCCCATATAAAGCTACATATTACCATTTACTTCTTCTATCAAATAGTGATTATAAGTCAAATTTTGATATGATATACCTCATAGCCACCGTGAATAAGGCTCATAAATTCACTCATACAGTTGTGATAATAATATGGAGGCCGGAAAGTATGCTCAGCAACCAACCATCTGGGTGGAAAAATGACAAAATCAAGTAATATCCATTGTTTGTAATTAAGTAGACTTCAAGATGCTTACAACAGAAAATGCCAGATTTGATTAAAACTAAATAGTGATATCTATAAGCTTAAGTAAGGCACACTTGATCCTTCACTTATGGTGATTTTAAATGGATGCCACCCAGGGTCTTTTAAATGTTGCACAAAAATTAATACAGAATATATATTAGTGAATTTTTCGACTTATACTAGGTGATTACCTAATTTTGCAATAAGTTGTTGCTTGGGTACCTGTTTGCTTCTCTTTAAATGTAGCTAAACACTTACATTATCTAATCAATTCTACTCT
Organism: Vigna radiata var. radiata; assembly: GCF_000741045.1. Lineage (NCBI taxonomy): Eukaryota > Viridiplantae > Streptophyta > Magnoliopsida > Fabales > Fabaceae > Vigna > Vigna radiata. Next base: position 163,792 of record NW_014541822.1, read on the forward strand.
ATTAATTATTACATTTCAAAAGTTTCTAGATAAAATTTTTGCATTCGATTCAATCGAAATGGTGATAACCAAATCTCTGTAAAATTGGATTAACTAGGAAATAAAAAAGAAAACAACTTTCTACAGAATTAAAGTATGGAATTATCAAACATGGAAAAATTGTCAATGACAGAAGTATTGCAATTAAAGTAGGCCTATGTCAGGAATTCAATTCTTGAAGATATAAAAACTCAAAAAATGACAAAGCATTGATTATACGAGGGAATGGAAATGGCTCTTACTAGTCTCCCACTTCGGTTTCCACCATCATAACCTGAAGTGGAGATGTAATTTATGTCCATCACTAGTATTTGGAGATGTAATTTATGGCTCTTACCATGTCACCCTCTAGTATTTGGAGAACCTTTGATAAACAACTAAATATATGAGAAAACTTAACTTTTAGAATTTCAATAATGACCACAGTATTATATAACTATAAGAAAATTTCAGTAATGACCATAGTCCTCGTCTCTATGTAGTTCACTAATCAGCTCACCTCAGACCAACCCTCTTCCCCGCCCTCATGCCCTATCTGTTTCCCCATCATCGACTATGAAGGAGTGAACTTGTTCGTGACGCTTGCCGACAAGTGCAATCTACCTATCCTCGGGGATAGTTTCGTAGCTAGGGTTTTCTAACTTGATTTGGGCCTAGTGCCATCGAATCGACGCTGCCGCAGAGGTGGGCCTTGAGACACTCCAACGATTCGCTGTGACCGGTCTCCAGTAACCTCAGCCTTATAATGGAGCCTGGGGTGAGCGCTAGGGTTCGAGGGCAAGGCTAACATGGAAGAGGCGTTTATGGTGGAGGCTATGATTTGAATGAAGGCTAGGCTATGGTTCCAAAGAATGTGAGAATAACCAAACTTCTTCTTTGTGAGCGAGATTGAATGACCGCGACTGAGAGAAAGAACAAAACATCTCTATGAAATTTAGTGAACGAGAGTGAGAAAATTTGTTAAGGAGTGGAACCTAAAACTTGGATTGAACACACATTGCATGTCAGGAACAAGGAAAAAGAAAACTGAAACATGGAGCTTTGATATAATCTATGGCAGGTTAGGTACAGGAAGGAAAAAGAAATTGAAATTTGAAAGGGTAAGGGTTTTGAACAAGAAAGGAAGGGGAGAAGGAGAGAGAGGAAAGCTCGAGGGTTCAAAATGAGAGTGAAATTGTTCACTAGCTTCCAATTAATCAAAAATAATTTTTTTAAAAAAATATTTTCTAAATTCGTATATAATATCAATAGTTAACACTTGGTTCTGCTTACATGCAGATAATGGGAATTATATACGATTGTTATCCTTATTTAATTTTTCCACCATCACGCGCCAATTTTATATACAGAATTTACATACGGATTTTCTGTATATAAAAATCTGTATATAATATTCGTATGTAATTCTTTTTTTAAAATCCGTATATAATATCCGTATGTAATACTTAAATTACATACGAATTTAGATTTGTATGTAATAGCCGTATATAATATACGTATGTAAAGATCCGTATGTAAAGATCCGTATGTAGTGTGAGGCTACTGCAAGAACAAAGGTTGAGGAAGAGTCAAGGCGGCAAAGAGAAAAGGAAGGAGAAGTTGCACGAGTTGCAATAGAAAAGGTTTTATTCATTATTTATAATTGGTTGGAAGTTAAATTTTCCGTGATCATGTAATTGAGTATTTAATTTGACGTGCTTTGTAGATGAAAAGAACTGTTGATATAGAACATAATATGGAGATTATAAGAGAACTGGAAAGTTTGAGCGGATGCACGCTATCTTATAAGGCGATGGGCGGCATAAATGGCTACAAAGTTGCACTGGACACATGGGATAAACCTCAGTTTGAGAATCCATTAGAGCGACTTGGTTTATTTATGCACGCTATCTTCCTATGATTCCCATCTAGAAATAATTTATATATATGTTTAGGGGGGTAGCATATTAGTAGGTGTTGGGAAGTGTTTCAGGTATAAAGTGGTGCCAAGGGTTGAAGACTGGATGGACGTAGCTTGAAGCGCTCCAGGTGGTGTAGAAGGCCGGACGACATGTGATGATTGTCGACTGGTAAGGACTAAACGGGATGGCGAGGACTGCTAACTGATGGAGACCGGACAGACTAATGAAAACTGAACGCTTTACTTGTTGAGGCAATATCAAATGCAAGACCCCTGATGAGGCCTATGAATTAATTGAGAATATGGCCACCAATGACAATGAGACACACAGTGAGAGAGGAGCTCCATCCCCACCTAAAGGAGTTTTTCAACTGCAGCCATATGATGCCCTGCTTGCCCAAAATAAGATCATCACCCAACAATTGGAGGTCCTGACCAAGAAGGTGATGCAGTAGGAACCTCAGAATGTGGCACAGGTTCAGCAACAACTTTGTGAGCTATGTGGGGGTGACCATATTAATGGTCAATGTGTAGTGCTCGAAAATCTTAATGAAGAAGTTAACTACATGGGAAACCAGAGCCAGTTCCGTCCCAATAATTACAATCAAGGGTCGAAATCTCACCTAAGCAATGGATAAGGTCAATTTGGGCAAACTGGCGGGCAATTCAATAGGCCACCACAACAGCAACAGTAGTGGCAGCAACACCCCTCTTTATCTGACAGAATCACAAGGCTTGAAGAGACTCTCCAACAATTCATGGAGGCAACCTTGTTTACACAAAAAAGCACAAATGCTGCCATCAGAAACCTGGAGATACAGGTTGGCCAAATAGCCCAACAAATGAAAGAGATGGCTTTTAAGAATTTTGGGGCTAATACTGAAGTTAATCCTAAAGAGGAATGTAAGGCTATAGCAAGCATGGAAAAAGAGAGAGAAGAAAAAGAGAGTGAGAAAGGAGAGAAGAAAGAAGAAAAAATTGAGAGAAAAAAAGAAGAAGAAAAAGTGAGTAATCTAGAGAGAGAAGAAGAAAAAGAGAAAAAAATTGAGAGTGAAGAAAAAAGTGAGATTGAGAGAAAAGAAGAGGTTGAGGAAAAAAAAGAAGAAAAAGAAAAAAATTAAAAAGATGAGAAAAATGTTCACCATCCTGAGGAACATACCACAAAAGAGCTCCAAGCAGGGTGTTTTGAAGAGATCTCCACTGGGATAGAAATCCTTGTGATAGAGGACCTACAACAGATCCCTGAATATAATGAATTTTTGAAGAGGCTCCTCAAAAAGAAAAATTTAAAAGAGGAGACAACTGAGAAACAAGGGGATTGTAGCGTGATCTTACAGAGAACACTTCCTCCAAAGGTAGAAGACCCCAGAAGTTTTACTATTCCTTGCAACATTGGAAGCCACAAAATTGGGAAAGCCTTAATTGATTTGAGGTCCAGTATCAATTTAATACCTTTAACTATTCTCAAAAGGATTGGCGATTTGGAAGTTAAGCCGACAAGGATGTCTCTCCTCATGCCAACTTGATGTTCCTGGTGGATTTTGTGGTGCTAGAGATGGAGGAAAATGCAGAGATCCCTATCATTCTTGGAAGGCCATTCATGAAGACGACCAAAGTAATCATTAATGTTGATGAGGGCACCATAGCCCTCAAGGACCAAGAAGAAGAGGTGATCTTATGTGCATGCAATACGGCCGACAAACCCAAGTGAAGAAAACCATTCCCAAAGCTGCATTCAAAGATGCACCCGGGAGTGTTACCAAAGCCGCCAGAACAAAAAAGAAAGTTAAAAAGTGTTTTCTGTCACATGTACCTAAAGAGGAAAAAGATAACAAAGGAGCAAATGTTCACCAAAGTCCTCTAAAGAAGCAGGAAGGACTGAGACCAGGCTTGCCTATATAGTGCAACAAAAGGCTGTGGGTGATAAAAGAACTCAGAGCCGATGGACTAATAGAAATTGAATCTCATACTTCTAGGAGAACCAAGAAGGTGAACAAAAAAATGCTAAAGACCAGTTGGCATGCTGAAGGAAAGGATGACACCACAATTAAAGATGTAGCTGGTTGATGTGATGTGTGCATATTGGGTCAGGCTAGTGACGTTAAAGAAGCGTTTGCTGGGAGGCAACCCAGTGCTCTGAACTTTTACTTTTTAATTTTTGCTTTTATTTTTGGTTTTAATGTGTGTTTTCTTTTGTTTTATTGTGCTCTGTTTGAATGAACTGAACTGCTTTGATTTAATTGTGCTCTATTTTGTGTGATGGGTTTGCTTTATGAGATTCTAGTGTTTGATTGAGGTTGAGATTTGGCATGATTATAAATGTATGAGACAGGTGCTTGAGATAAAGTCTGATTAAAATACTGAGCAAGATGTTTTTCTGAATTTGAGAACTTGTGAGTTTGCCTGTGTGAGTTGAGTTTCAGAGTATATTTTTTAATTGTTATTACTTTGGAAGCATGAATGATTTTGCCCAAATTTTCTGTGATTGAATTGCTTGCTTGTAGGTTCCATATGATCAAGGCCATCTTTTTTTGTCCCTTATTCTTTTAGCCTTCACAAAAGTTTTGCCCACCAAAAAGAGAACAACTTGTTTTAACCTTTGAACCTTGAGGCTTATGCATGTCTTGAAAAACCTTTTTGAAAAAATCTTTACCTTGAGTTAAGTTGAGATCATTTGATGAGGTACTGATAAAGGTTCAAGTTTACGGTTACCAAGAAACAACCAACATCTCTAGGCAATGAGCAATTGAAAATCAAAAGCAAGAGAAAGGCAAAAAAAAGAAAAAAATGAGTAAGGAAAATTCAAAAAGAAATAGCTCACTGCAAGGGAAAGCTAGAAAAAGAAAGAGAGTTGTTCTTGAATGACAAATTCATAAATATCTCTTTTAACTCAACGAACTTTGCTGACCAGAAAAACTAATTTCCTTCTTAGTCCAACCAAGTTACAAGCCATGAAAAGCCCTTGAGAGGATAACCTACTTGTGAGTATGTTTGATTGTGGTTAAATGTAAGGCAAATTCAATTTGTGTGAAATTGTGATAGTAGAGAGAAACACCACACCATACACCTGTGAGCTGAGTGAGACACTTTTGAATGCTTGAGTGACATACTTTTGAGTGCCTGAGTGAAACACTTTCCTGGTGAGGAATAGTTCTCTGAATGTCTGATTGCATCTCTGCTTGGTTGATTGATCATTCTTAAGGATAACACCTGTTAAAATTGCATCACATTGAGCATGATTGAATTGAAGCATCTGCACATCTTGATTGAAATGTTATGCTAAAATTGATAAAAGTGATCCTTTGTCTTGAAAAAGTTTTTGAAAAAGATTGAGTCATTGTAGTGATTGTTCTGAAAAGCTGAGTTACATTTTGTTTGCTTGAGGGCAAGTAAAGTTCTAAGTTTGGGGTTGTGATAACGGTTTAACACACCATTATTTGCTATGTTATTTTGATACTAAAAGAACCCTTTTTTCACTTAGAAACTTGCTTGGACTCATATGTCTTCAATAAAATGTGTGAATGAGAGTGTTGAGGTTGATTTCAATAGTTTTCTAACAAATTCCCCTTGTTTTGACAGAGATTGAAGCAAAACTAGAAGAATAAGTGAAAAGCACAGAAGATGGAGCTCAAAAGGGGTCAAAGAGGCACTAAGAGGAGCAAGAAAGCGAAGCTCGAGCGACGAGGAACGAAAAATAGCGCGATCATCATCAGCGTTGCTCGCCCGGGCGGTGGTCCCGACGCCCGGGCGGCGGACCTTCGACGCTTGGGCATCCAATTCTGACGCCCAGGCCTTACAGAAGCCTCAAATCTCGCCCAAGCGAGGTCCCTACGACGCTTGGGCGATAATTCACCTGGATCAGGCCCTATTTTTGCTCTGTTTTGGTTCTTTCGGACCAGGCCGCACTTTGGGATGCGTCTGAAACTATTTAAAGGACCCTGGGGCTCTAGGTTTTGCATCCCTGGCATAGAAGAGCATAGCAATACACTCTTAGCCAATTCTTAGTCTTCCATTCTCTTCTTTTCTTCCATTGTTCATAGAGTTCCCCCATGTCTATGGGGAACTAATTTCTATTTGTTGTTGGGGAATGATGTAACCTTGTAAACTCTCATGTATTTGAATTGATTCTTAATTTCATATGCTTTTTCCATTAATTATTAGAGTAATTTATCTGTTCTTATTGCTTGCTTATACAATAGCATGATCTGTGACTTGCATGAGTGCGGATAGGTTCCTTTCAATTCAGGTCCTTGTTAAATTACTCCTAAGGGTTATATTGCTCAGACATAAGGGTATGAGTCTTAGTCATCTTAACCTCTTGATCTTCACATCTTTTTACCAGGAATGCTAGGAATTGTATGAACTGGTAACTAGGGACAGTTAGCATTAATGAATAAAGAAGAATTCTTATATACATGAGAGGGAACTTGGTGAACTCTAACGACAACAACATATCCATCTCATATTAATCAACCTCTGCTCATCTTTGTGCTATTTTGCCACTGATCAATTTTACTTTACTTTATTTTATTATTTTTGTAATAGGTTTAATCATTCAGGAAGTCCCTATTTTCGAGCAGAATCTTAATTTAGTCCCTTTCTTTTTCGATATCTCAATCGGGTCCTAATTTTACAGAAATTGCAACAATTCAGCGCTTTCCGTTAAATTGAGCCCAACGACGTCAATTTTTGGTTGACATGGCATGTTAGACTTTTATTACCCTTGCCAGGTCAGTTTTTTGAAAGGGTAAAATGAGAATAATAAAACTAAGTGCAAGCCTGACAAATGCAATTTGAGATTGGGGAAAAATTTGGAGGTAGGGTTCGTCTGAGGAACAAATTAACATTGGAAGAAGGCCTTCTTGCCTACGCCGCGAACTGGATTATGTGTGTTTGTGATTCACAAGTTGATGGAGACGAAGGAGAAAATGGCGGTGTGATGGTGGTTGAGGCGATTTAGGATTTAACAACGGCGACGAGGATGCTTGGTGATGGTGGAGAAGATCCTGGGTTGGTTTCTGGTGGTACGCCTCTTGTGGTTTTCTACTTCCAGGTTGACGATGAAGACGCGAGGGAGATGGTTGCGCCACGACGGAGGTTCGGCGAGAGACTGGCATTTCTGTTCTTCTCTGGATTTTGCTTTGCAGGTCCGATTGCGCCACCGATTTAGCATCCCTGGCGATGGAGGCAGCGGAGGAGCCGTGCCAGATAAAGTCCTGGCGACAGGAGAAGATGGAACAGTGACCGCTTGCACGGAGGTGACGGTGGCGGGAGTTCTGGGTTTCTGGTGATAGAGGGAGTATATCTATCAGTAGCATTCATTAAAATGCCTCGGGGAGGATGGGTTCCTCTTGTGTTATCGTTCTTCTTCATGGCTTTTATGTACGCGTGGCATTATGGAACTCGTCGGAAGTACAACTATGATCTACACAACAAAGTTTCATTGAAATGGTTAGTGGGTTTGGGTCTGAGTCTTGGCATTGCTCGTGTCCCAAGGATTGGTCTCATCTACACTGAACTAGCTACCGGAATACCTACTATATTTTCCAATTTTGTAACAAACCTTCCTACATTTCACAGGGTGCTAGTTTTTGTTTGTGTAAAATCAGTTCCTATTCCATATGTTTCACCTGAAGAACGTTTCCTTATCGGGCGAGTTTGTCCCAGACCATATCGAATGTATAGGTGTATTGTCAGATATGGTTACAAGAACATTCAAAGGGATGATGGAGATTTGGAGAATCATCTTATATAGAGTATAGTAGAATTTATCCAAATGGAAGTAGTGGAACCCCAGTTTTCAAGTTCTGAAGCTTCTTCACTTGATGGGAGGATGGTTGTTATAAGTTCTAGAAACTTAGAATATGCTTCAAGTTTAATTGTTTCAGAGCAAGAGGATATTGGCGTGGACATATCCATCCCTAGCAACAGATCTGTAACCCTAAGAAGTTTGCAATCGGTCTATGATGATGAAAGCCCACAAGTTAGAAGGTGCCGAGTAAGCCATGGAGGCGCTGTAGATCTGCATTTCTGGTGGAGATGACGAAGGTGCGAACTTGGCTTTCAACGTTAGGGAGGTCGAGGACGAGGGAGGCTTCGTGTGGCGGTGACGGTTATTGCGGTGATGGCTGAAGTTTTTTATTATTCCCATTTTACCCTTTCAAAAAGCTGACCTAGCAAGGGTGATAAAAGTCCAACGTGCCAGTCAACTAGAGATTGACGCCGTTGGGCTCAATTTAACGGAAAGGGCTCAATTATTGCAATTTTTATAAAATTAGGACCCAATTGAGATAGCGAAAAAGAAAGGGACTAAACTAAGATTCTACCCGAAAATAGGGACCTCCTAAATGATTAAACCTTTTGTAATACAACCCATGATCTCTTTTAGTCTAAGTCTTAATTAATCTTGTTTTCACACAACTGTTCAGCGCTAATAGTCCTCTAGGATACGATACTTGGTCTTACCATTTTATATTACTTGTGTGATTTGGTACACTTGCCGTTTTGCCCTAACAGGATGCACGATCGACCCCACGGTGGCCGCCATTATGTTTCGGGTATAAAGTGGTGCCGAGGGTTGAACACTGGATGGACGTAGCTTGAAGCGCTCCAGGTGGTGTCACTAGTAAAAAACAAGCTTTTTACAACGCACATTATGCCATTGTTCACCAGAAACCGCAGCATAATAGTGCGCGGTGGCAATTTTGAAAATAATTCGAACTTATAGGCTGTGGTTCAGAAAGGAATCACGACCTATACCCCAATCAACTTTCTGCCTTTGACGCCACGTCAGAAAAACAATAAATTGCAGGAGAATAGGCTGCGATTGCTTAGAGAACCGCGACCTATTCCCCTTGCAAGCTTCTAACATTCCCCCTAGTCATCCCTTGCAATAAATTGGCTAGGGAATAGGTTGCGGTTGCTCAAAGAACCGTGACCTATTCCCCTGCCAATTTATTACAAGGGCTGACATTGCGGAGAATTTCAGAAGTTGCAGGGGGGAATAGGCCGTGGTTCTCTGAGCAACCGCAGCCTATTCCTCCTACAACTTCTGACATTCCCCCCTAGTCAACCCCTGTAATAAATTGGTAGGGGAATAGGCCACGATTGCTCATAGAACCGCGGCCCATTCCCCTGCTAATTTATTGCAGGAGCTGACTAGGAGAGAATGTCATAAGTTGTAGGAGGAATAGGCCGCAGTTCTCTTAGCAACCGCAAAATATTTATGTAGATATGTCATCTACATATAGCACACAGACGTGGAGAATTAGAAAAAAAAGAGTGTTGAATTAATTTATTATAAAGGTAAAGGATAGTGCTTTGAATTTGGTCTCATTTTCTTTGCATTTCTATTTTGAATGGTCCATTGAAAAGATTGCAGCCTTAAAAATATTATACGTATACATCCAAATGAAACTTAAAATATGCATAAATAATTCATTGCACATATAATGCTTTTGTCACCATGTAATAGTTAGTAAGACAAATATTATTTTAAACTATTCATGGACTACTTTTACTATTAAATCTTGACTTTTTTTCCCACTTTTAAAACTTACGTATACATTCATTTTAAATGGCTTTTGATATGTTTTATTTTTTTTTTATTTCAAAGCTTAATTTATAATTATTTAGTTATTTTTTAAGATTATAATTATTATATATATAATCAGTTTTTTCTATAACTTAATAATTGAATTATTGTACTCATAGTTATTATTGATTTTTTATTATGTAAATTTAAGTATTTTTAAAACTATTTACGTAGATAAATATATATTAATAATTGAAATTTTTGCTTAAATATATTTACAATTAAAATATACGTTTCTCACATTTTTTATATGTTTAATCTATACTTTTATTTCAAGCTCAATTTATAATAACGAAACACCTATTTGAAAATTGTAGAAATATTTTTTTAATTTTTAAATATAAATTTTGATATTATTATAATGAAGTTGTGAAGTAGGTGTGTAGAAGATTGGAGTAACTGAGAAATGGTATTGGTGAGAAATTGAACAAAGAGGAAGCAGGAAAATATGTAAAATACTATATATATAAGAGATTGAGAGTACAAATTGAGCTTATATTTATATTGGAATTCTCAACAAAATCTTAAAACAATGAATTACGTTTTGTTGTATTTGTGTGTAGGTATTGTGATTTTGCTGCGTTTCAAAATTCGGGTAGTCGTATATTCTCTGTTGTTGGCTCCTTTTTCACACTCTCAGGTTCCTATTATTATGTTTATTAAACTTTCTTTTGTAAATTTTTAATTTTTTGTATGTTGAATATATGTAATTATTTGTGATTGAATGTTTGAATTGATCATTTCGTGTATGAATGAATTGATTGTATGATTGAATTGATAATTTTATATAGAAAATTGTATAATTGTAATTTTATAAAATTTAGGAATGGATCGAAATTGGATTAATTTACCACGCATTAGTGTTGAGTACGAGAGAGGGGTAGAGGAATTTATACAATTTTCACAACGTAATGAGGGTACAAGTGATGATGAAGTGAAGTTTGGATGTCCTTGTGTGAACTGTTTGAATGGGAGAAAGTTGAACGCAACCCAAATTAGAGAACATCTTATATGTGATGGTTTCCTAAGATGCTATACAACATGGATATCGCACGACGAAGAAATGCACTTTCCTATTGACTCCCAAACTGAAAATGTTATTGATTTTACCATGGAAGAAGATCGACCGGATGAAGACAAATTAGAGGACATGATCCGCGATGTTGGCACAGAAAATTTTGCTAAAGCTCATGTGTATGAGACGATGTCGACTGATGCAGAAACACCTTTGTATGTCGGTTCAATTAAGTTCACACGTTTGTCAGCAGTGTTAAGGCTCATGAATTTGAAGGCAAGCAATGGATGAACTGATAAGAGTTTTACAGAATTGTTGACGTTGTTGAATGAAATGGAAATACACTACGCACTCACTACAGTAAAAGCGCGTATTACCGAAGGCTTATTACCGACGGCCACCAGGCCTTCGGTAATGTTTTGGTGTAATTAAAAATCGAGGGCTTTCGCCCTTCGGTAATGTCTGCTATGCTTTAAGTTGAAAATTTGAGTATTCGTTCTCAAATTTCCCAAATTTCACAGAAGAGTTCCTTTCCTCCTGTTCGTCGAAGTCCTTCACTTGGGGTCGTGACCTTAGAGGCAGTCAGCTAATTTGACACTACGGTTTGACAGCGCGAGTTTGGTGGTGTTGACGGTGATCGAGGTTCGTTGCTGGGTGGCGCTCTTCCATTGTCGCCCTAAGCTGGTTTGAAGCTCTTGTTGTTGCGGACGCTGACGGCGGTTCGTTGGTGGTTGATTTGCGGCTAGGGTGAGTGTTTTGGTCCTTCTGAGTGTTGTAACAGGGGTGGGGGTTGTTGGGGGTTCGCATGTCGAGGTCGTTGCAGTGAAGTGGTGTTGGCTGATTCGCAGTGCTTAATTGCCACAACAACAGGTTAGGATTTGTTTCTTATTGAGTTTGTAGTGAAGTGTCGTAATTTTTGAAGTTTCATTTGGAGCACACATTTAATAATTGGGCGTTTCTGCATGCTTGGTTATGCTCTGTGTAAATTGAAGTATCGACTGATAATTCCCTTTCTGGCATGAAATTTTTTTACCCACACTGTATAGATGTGTTTTGAAATTTATATGAAAATATATAGAATAAGTTGAAAGTTAATCTTTCATTATGTTATTGTATCATTCCCTAACACTTCTTTTAATGTTTGAACAGGAAGAATTTTCTACGAGACTTTCACAGGTTAGATCTGAACAAGGGTCAGCTCCTACACCGGATGATACGAGTAATGCAGAAGACGACATCCGTAGGACACAGTGCTGGGTCGACATCGTTGGTGGGAAGAAGAAGGGACAAGTGTATGGTGCAAGACAACTTGCTGCAAACTATACAACATCGACAAGAGGTACTCTGAAGCACCAACCTTCTTCTTCCACCACTACTGCTGACAAGGCCGTTGTCCGCCTCACGCAGGCACTAGAGCGACGTGAGCAGGAGATGACTGATTTGAGAGCAGAGTTAACATCATTAAAGGCGTTCGTCATGAGTGTCTTGCCTCAAAATGCACAGGATCAACTCTAGCCTTCACCAATCCAGCCTTCATCAGTCCAACCCACACCAGTCCAGCCCACACCAGTCTAGCCCACACTAGTCCAGCCCCCACCAGTCCAGCCATTTGTGGAGGAGCAAGAAGATGAAGATCAATATGAAGACTATGTAGAATTTTAGTTTGATTTTGTTATTCATCATAGTTGTTAGAACATAGTACTTATTTTGCTACATTAGGATCACTAGTACATTTGAATGTTATTAGTACATTATGGTTTGGTCATTATCTTTGCTTAGAGCATAATGTACATTATGCTTTTTCATCAATGAATGGATGATTTTGGGATGCATAACAATTTGCAGGTCTGTTTGTGGTTTGAGACTTTTATGCAGGTCTGTCTGTATTGTGAAAATTTTATGCAGGTATGTGTGGTTGGATAAGGAAGACAAATATCACCTATATTTTAGTGGGTGAAACCGAAGGCTTTACCGAGGGCTTTTGCCCTTCGGTAATTACCCAAGGCTTTTGGCCCACGGTAATTACCGAAGGGCTAAAGCCCTCGGTAATTACCGAAGGGCAAAAGCCCTCGGTAATGGTTAGGGACAAAGGTTTTTCCGATGGCTTTGTGACCGTCGCTAGGCCTTTGGTAAATTTTGTTTTTCGAGGGATTATGGCGTTTTCCGAAGGATTATGGCCGCCGGTAATGCCCTTCATTACTGTAGTGACTTGTAATTATGATGCAAAGAAAATTCTTTGTCCAATGGGTATGGAGTATAAGAGGATACATGCTTGTCCCAATGACTGCATTTTATATAAGAAAGAGTTTGAATTTTTGACAAAGTGTCCAAAATGTGGCTTATCACGATACAAGTCAAAAAACAATAGTGAAGATAATGGTCAGATAGAAAAAAATGGATCTGCTTTGAAAGTAGTTTTGTACCTTCAAATAGTGCCTAGACTTAAGCGTTTGTTTGCGAATCCCAAAGATGCTAAAAACCTTAGATGGCATGTAGATGAGAGAAAAATTGACGGGCTGCTTCCTCATCCAGTTGATTCAAAGCAAAATATTGATCAACAATTCTCCCAATTTGGTAAAGAGTGTAGAAATCTTAGGCTTGGTTTAGCCACTGATGGAATGGACCCATTTGGTAATCTGAGTACCAATCGTAGTTGTTGGCCAGTTATATTGATAATTTACAACTTATCTCCTGCATTGTGCATGAAGAGGAAGTACATGATGTTGTCTATGATAATATTTGGTCCAAAGTAGCCTAGAAATGACATAGATGTTTATCTAAGCCCACTAGTTGAAGACTTGAAGTTTTTATGGGTTGATGGGGTTGAAATATTTGATACATTCGCTTCTGAACTTTTGTGATGCGTGCAATGTTATTTTGCACCATTAATGACTTTCCAACTTTTGGTAATTTGTCAGGATATAGTGTCAAGGGTCATAAAGCATGTCCTATCTGTGAAGAAAACACTACAGCTCATCAATTGAAACACGAAAGAAAGATGGTGTATTTGCGTCATCAAAGATTTCTAAAACGTAATCATCCATATCGAAGGTTAAAAAAAATGTTCAATGGATATCAAGAGAGGGACGAAGCACCAAATCCACTTACTGGCCTTTAAATTCTTGAAAAAGTTAATAAAATACATCATGTATTTGGGAAAACATCGAAGAAGTCATCTGTAACGACCCCTTGGAAATAGAAATCAATATTCTTTGATCTTCCATATTGGTCAAAGTTAGATGTTNGACATTGCATAGATGTGATGCATGTAGANAAGAATGTGTGTGATAGCTTGATTGGTANACTACTCAACATTCAGGGAAAGACAAAAGATGGAGTGAATACTCGTTTGGATTTGGTTGACATGAATATCCGAGAAGAGTTGGCACCCAAGGAGNTGGGTAAACGTACTTATTTGCCCCCTGCATGTTACACAATGTCTAGACAAGAGAAGATAAATTTTTCCTTTGTTTAAAGAGTATCAAAGTACCACAAGGATACTCTTCAAATATGAAGAGTTTAGTATCGATGCAGAACTTAAAGCTTGTTGGCATGAAGTCTCACAATTGCCACGTCTTAGTGCAACAATTGTTACTGGAGGCTATTCGTGGAATGTTGCCCAAAAATGTTAGGCANACCATAAACAGGTTATGTTCATTTTTCTCGTCAATATGTAGTAAAGCCATCGATCCTACAAAATTAGATGAACTTCAAGGCAAAATTGTTATCATCTTGTGTCAACTAGAGATGTTTTTCCCTCTATCTTTTTTTGACATCATGGTACATTTACTTGTTCATTTGGTTAGAGAAATCAAGTTGTGCGGACCGGTATACTTAAGATGGATGTATCCTATTGAGCGTTAGATAAAGATTTTGAAAGGGTACGTTAAAAATCCATATCGTCCTGAAGGTTCAATGATTGAAAGGTATATTGCTGAAGAAAGTATCAAGTTTTGTTCAGATTACATGACATCAACGAATCCAATAGGAGTTCCTCGCACATCATGGTTGAATAAATTTTCTACAAGTAAAAGCATTCGAGGTGTGAATGTGGTGACAAAAGATTGCGAAGAATTGTTGCAAGCACATCTTTATATATTGAACAACACAGATGAGGTGATCCCTTTTTTGGAAGCACACACAACCATTGTTAAGAATAAAAATCCAAGACAATCAGAGAAATGACAGTTGATGGAGCATAACAAAACATTTATGTCTTGGTTCAAATCTGAAATTGAAAAAGAGTTACATTCTTCTCAAACTTTATTGTGGCTTGCAAATGGTTTAAAGTTTGATATCGTGTGTTGTAGAGGATATGAAGTCAATAATTACACATTCTATATGAAGACTTTGGATGATAAAAGCATAGTACAAAATAGTGGAGTTAGTTTAGAAGCTGAGTCGCTTCAATTTTCCACATCAAAAGATCAATCTCCTGTACTTGGATCAATGAGATATTATGGTAAAATAAAAGAGATATGAGAGGTTGATTACACAAAGTTTTTTGTTCCATTGTTCAAATGTAAGTGGTTTGAAAATAAGAGCGATGTGAAAATAGATGAATCGGGTATGACACTGGTTGGTTTTCGAAAGTTGAGTTACCGAGACGAACCGTTTATCATGGTACATCAAGCATCTCAAGTTTTTTATGTCAAAGATCCTGCATCTGACCATTGGTATGTCGCTCTTCAAGGAAAAAAACAAATTGAAGTTAACGAAGACAATCTAATTAATATTCATATTGTTGACAACCATTCATTTCGAACTACAACAAATTTGGATGACCAATCTCTAGTTGACGACGATGTACATGCAATTCGGTCAGATCATGATGA